>NW_027526385.1:157818392-158088629 GCF_048455015.1 Haemaphysalis longicornis
CGCAAGCTACTCCGAGAGCAAAAGTACCAGCAGCATCGAAATAATGAGTGATATCACCACGCTACCATGTATGTATGTATGTGGTGTGTATGATTGTATGTATGTATGTATGTATGTATGTATGTATGTATGTATGTATGTATGTATGTATGTATGTATGTATGTATGTATGTATGTATGTATGTATGTATGTATAAATGTTTAGCAAAGGGGTGGCCAGTGGCCTAAGAAAGGAGGGTGTAGTTTTGGAGGTGGTGCAGGGCTCATGTAGGCCCTAATTCTCCGGCCTACGCCTGATTCTTTGCTAACTCCCACAGGGAGACTACTGACTCCTTGGCATTACTGGGGTACCTAGGCGTCGTCCTCACTTCATACGATTATACGTGCTGGGCGTGTCGAGCTCACAGTTGACGGAGACCCCCATTGACTCACAGGAATGTCCTGCTTGACTGTGGAGTCTGCAGTACGGGCAGGGGAACGGTGGATCGACGCGATTAGCGGAGCCGTAACATCCTCCTGGGTTATTACGCGCCGCTACTTCAACGTAGGAGCGCCACTTGGGGCAGTGCATCCTCGGTGAGGGTGGCCCCTGTTCGGGCGTTGTAGGTTAAAACTTGAGCTCCTTTGAGTAAGCCCTATGGAATACGTTGCTCATTTCGGGGAGTCATCCCTCGCAGGTTTGCCTTTACTTGTTTTTTCTCGTGTTCAAAGAGGCTGGCCGGGTCGACGCCAATCAGGGGTGACACCGGGTGTTCGGGAAGCGAGCGGAGCGTAGAATTTCCGCGCTCGACATCGCGTGAGCACCATGTTTTCGAGTTTTCCTGCGTGTCCCGGCACACAGTCGATGCATGCGTGGACGCTTCCGCGTTGTCGCACATTATGGTAATTTTTTGTCGTGCCGTCCACAGCGACCGCGCCACCTCGGTGCATACCACGGGCGCCGCCATCCACAAGGCATTGAGCTCTAGTTGTGTGCTCGTAGCCTCATGATATTTGTAGACTTTTGTTTTATTCGAACGTTTGCCCTGCGGCATAACGGTGCACGATTCACAGGTACACGAACAAGTTTGCTTCTTGTATAAAGTCTAGAAGGTGCCTATGAAATGGTCCATGAACCCAGCGCTGCAGGTCTGGAGGGCGGCCAGGGTGGAGGCCGGTTGCACGAAGGTGCCGTAATCGCATCTGATGCAGTCCGGGGCAGGTCCACAGCAGATGCTGCACATTCACATTCTGTACGGCGGAGTCGCAGAATGGGCAGGTGGAGTCGTATGGGCCGCGGTACTGCCATGACCAAGAGGCAGTCACAGACGGCGTAAGGGTCATCCCAACGCGTCTTCTCCGCAGCGCAACCTCCTCTCGGCGAGTTAAGTCACCAGGGAGGTTTGAACCACACGAGGTCATGCGAGCTCACGTGGTGCGCCAGAGAATTTCCTTCTGTTGTGCCATGTTTCCACTTGAATCTTCGGGGAAAGTGGTAGTGGTCGCACCAGGTATGCGGGCGACTCGCCGTGTCTGCCTCCCTACTGCCGGGTACAGCTGAACGGGGTACCCATTCTATGCGGATCTGCAGTAGAGTGCTTCGTGCTAAGTGGTGAATGGCATCTGCGAACGCTGTAGCTTGTGTTACGTGGCGGATGTCGTGGATGGCTTGCGTAGAGTCTGTGCGTATTATTAGTCGACAGTATGGCGCTGCCTGGACAACAGGCAGTATTGCGGCCATTCCATCGTGTATTGCTGCTAGTTCAGCAAGATACGCTGGTGGCATCAGGTTAGCCTCATAAGAGCAACATTGGTCCACCTCTGGTAGCTGGGGGCAGATGAGTGCAGTGTGCACCATGCCGTATTTGACGCTGGCGTCTACATATGCAATTGCCGTCTCCGCGTCTGGGATATGTAGCCGAGAGACTTGGGCCGTGGCCTGGCGAGGTACCGGGTGACGGAGGCGACCGATTGGTTGGTTGTCTGTTAACTGTACTCGCTGCCACGGAGGACTTTTTGAACCTTTCACAGTGGTACTTGGTACAACGTACCCCATGTACCGGGTTAGCACAGCGGTGGCACCGGTCATCGAGATTTTACAGGCCCGGGCAGAGCGGCGTTGGTGCACCAGCTTATCAGTCGTATTGAAGTGGGCCTCCCCCGGCAGAGTTGGTATCGGGGTCATTCGGGGTAGTCCAGTAATGGCCCGCATGGCATCCCGGCTGATGGCTTAGAGGCGATCCCAGTCCCTCACCGTGAGATGGTGGAATTGAGCCTGGTACACGAGTCTGGTTTGAAGCACTGACCGCACAAGGAGGCGAGCAACGCTGGTGCGCGACCCGCCAGCCTTCGTCGCCATTCGACGTATCAAGTGTATTGCCCGTGCGGTACGATACTTCGCACTATTCACCCATGGAGCCGCGGACCCAGACGAGGAAACATGAAGGCTCAGCACACCAATAGCTAGGACCTCCTGTAGAGGTTGTTGATGAATAAACACCCAGACAGGCTGTTTCTCTAATCGGCGTCGCCCATGTTTGTTAGTCACTGACATGTGTAACGTTTTTTCTTCCGATAGTTCAAGTCCTACTTGAGCGCACCAGGAATCAGTCATGTTTAACGCCGTTTGTAGGGCCTTTTCTTGGACAGAGATGCCAGGATGCACGGACCACACAGTAATGTCGTCGGCATACATGATGTAATACGCGTCAGGTATCTCCGCCAACCGCCAAGCTAGGGGAAGCAAGGCGAAGCAAGGCGAAACAGTACCGGCGCCAACACAGAGCATTGTGGAACACCACGGTGCTATGTGAAGTGTCCTGTAGCCTTCCCGGCCAAGCGAAGGGTAAAGGTGCGGTCCCGAAGAAAGGCGTTCACAAATATGCAGACACGGCTGGGCAGTTTATCCACTCTAGGATCCGAACAATGGCTTCGCGGCTGACATTGTCGTAGGCCTTCTTAATATCCATTGCAAGGGCGGTTCGAATCCGGCGAGAGCATCCTCCGATCAGGATCATATCAGAAAAGTGCTGCAGTCCGTCTTCGACGCCCAACTGGAGTCGGAATCCAATTTGGGCGGGATAGTAGCAGGAATATCGCTCAAGCCACCAAGTAAGACGTGTAGCTAGCATACGCTCCATTAGATTACAAATCGTTGATGTCAGAGCTATTGGCCGAAGGCGAGAAATCCGGTCTGGTGTTTTGCCGGGCTTCGGGATAGCAACGATATCCGCGTGACGCCAGGAATCAGGAATCGCGGCTGAAGTCCACGCTGCATTTATGGCTTCAAGAATGACGTCAAGTGTAGTGCCTTCCGTGTTCCTAAATAGCTCATAAGGGATGCCATGAGGTCCCGGTGCAGTGTGCGGCCTGGCATGGTCGATGGCTGCGAGGCGCACCAGTCTAGCCAGCGGCGTCGGGACAGTCGTCGTTCATGTCAGCGGGCTGCTGCTGTGAGGCGGTCAAGGTTGAGACTTGCATCGATTGATTCGGTATTCCGCATTGACATAAGTTCAGCTCCACGACGCGTGGCCCACAGACGATAAAGTTGTAGGTCAGGGGCAGGCCGCGATTCCTCGACCCACGTCGTACCAGTCGCTGCTTCCAAACCCACGCGGAGACTCTGGCACGGGTCAGGTAAGGTGCTGGATACGATCGTAGCTGCTGTCGATCGATAGAGGTCCCAGTCTACCACCCGACACTGTCTTCGAAGACGATACGCCCGGCCGGGAGAAAGGTTGAGATAAATCGGATGGTGGTCACTCCCCCAGCAGTCTGGCTCACACATCCAGGACACTGAAGCACTTCTTAACCATCAAGATAAGTCAGGTGAGCTTGGAGAAGCACGTGAATGTTCAGGACGTCGTGTAGACACTGACAAATCATTTAAGAGAACAAACTGAGCGTCCGTAAACGCGTCGTACACACACACACCACGCGCACTGGAAGTGACGTAGCCCCACGTAGTATGTGGAGCGTTGAAATCCCCCGCCACCAAAATTGGACAGCGGGGATGCCGTCGACGAAGATGGGAAAGCCAGCCGAGGCATAGTTTAGCTGTACGGCCGCTGTAGGGGCGAACATAGTATGACACTATGATGACGTCCGTACGGGGGAAGCGAACCAGCACAGCGACGACTTCCTGCCACAGCGTGCACCATCGCGCCAAGTCTATGCGGGTTTGAGGAAAAATTGTCCGGGCATATACGGCTACCTTTCCTAGAGGGCCATCAGGCATTGTGGTTCGACGATCCAGGATGGACGGAGATGAATAAACCACATATCCAGGAAGGGAAGGGAGGCCATTTGTTTCCTGGAGTAGTAGTGCCCATACATGCAGCTTCCCGTACAGAATGCGTTGTCTAAGTTCTCTGACCATGCCCGACATACCCCGCCAGTTCCATTGCAGAACGCCTTGCGACGAGCCCACAGATACAGGTACCATCACAGGTGGAGGTTAGCCAACAATACCGAGGTGAGAGTCTCGAGTTGCTTGGCGACGAAACACAGCAGTTCTTGATGTGACATGGTTGTCGACGTGTAACCCTGGAAAACTGGAGGCAAAGGCATGGTCGCGGATTGGGTTTCAGTGGAGCGGTTGTTCATGCACTGGCGCTGGAGAATTGCACGGCGTTGCTTAAGACGCTGAATTGCCTTTTGTAACGTAGCCAGTGTGTTATCAATTTCTCATTCTTCCTACATATCACAAGCAGGTGATTTTTGTACGGGTGATGAATGTCGACGGCCAGCACCTGGCGTTTTAACCGCTGCAGTATACGTTATCGTCTCTGTCGCTGGAGGTTCAGCTGCGGCGGCGTCTTCCTCTTAGGCAGCCAAAACAGCGTATCGATTAGAGGTCGGCACCTGATCTGGCAGTGGAAATTCACGGCGAATTTCGTTTCGCTTTGAACGGTGCTCGCGAACTTTCTTGTTTGCCTCCAACTTCGTAGGGCACTTCCGGGAAGTAATATCATGGTCATCTGACTTACAGAGGCCGCATCCGAAAGCTTGTGGAGCCGTGGCTTCCATAGGGTCTTCCTTCGGCGGGAAGGGCAGGAAGATTTTATGTGCCCTTGTCTGTAGCATGCGCAGAAGTAAGCAACTGATGGCTTAAACGGCCGAGGGCGCAAGATGCCACCATAGTAGATTATACGGTCCAGAGGAGTAGGCGGGCCCCGCAGTATAACGAGACAGGTGCGGCTTTTTCTCATGCATCGGACCGCGACCACTTCGTGAGTACGGCAGTAGAGCTCTTGGCAAAGCTGTTCAGGTGCCTCACCGGAGTCACGCCAGACACCACATAGCGTCTTAAGTCCGTTCCAGCTGCCAGGTATGCTGGAACCTGTATGTAGTCAGACTGCGAGACCTGTATGCTGTTTAACGACTGGAGCACAGCGGCTTGTTCCAAAGAGGGCACCCATACCGATATGGTATTGGTAGGTTTGTGCACGGCAAAACCACGAAAGCCTGAGATGTTGAGACAGGTGGCCACTGCCGCTTGAATCAGCCGATTGGGTACTGTGGACATGTCGAAGCTAGTTCGGGGTTTGATGACAACCTTATACGAGGAGGCCTCAGGTGCCAGCGAAGCTGTTGTTGACATAGCCCACGGGCGGGATTGTTTTGACTCGTTCTGCATTGCATTTCGTTCCGGGACTGTAGACTCGGGCGGCCTCTTAACCGCGCTTGACGGCGGTATCGGGGTACTCACTCGTGGTTGAGATGTGTCCATTTTCACGTCGTTGCCATGGCAGGGCTCGCGACGCGCTGGTAAAGGGACGCTCGGCGCGACGATGGAGCTGCCTTGACTGCTCCGCTGGCTCCACGTGCGGGTAGCAGCGCTGCGGCAACGCGCTGTCGCCGCCGTTCTTGCCGGTGGGCTAGGCCTACTAGCTCGACCGAAGAAGACGATCGGCCAGGCGACGAGTCAGGAAGATGCAGGTGACGACGAACCTTATGAGTCGGCGCCAGGGGTGGTTCTTGACTGTTTGCAACAGTGCATCACAGGCAGGATGCCTGCTATAATATAACATACGGCGTCAAGGCAGAGCGATGCAAAACGTGTGCGCTCGCAGCCTTGGCTTCATTTGTAGACTTGGGACACTCTGCATGACACACTGCATGACCCCAAGGGTGGCCTACCGTTCCTCCTCATTCCAAGCGGCATATGTGTACACAGTAGTTGCCTCAAGCCTGGGGTCATTGGTGCTGCGTGCAAGAGCCTCCCGTTCCTTCGTGGGTCATTCCTTGTTGCGTCTCGGAAGCAGTCGTTTACGTCGAGTAACGAGCGTGTCCTCCCACGGTGGTGTCAGCGGTAGTGGTGGTAGCTCGGGACTGACCCTTTCATCAGCAAGGCGTATTATACGCCTTCAAGCGTTCGTTACAGTTCACTTTGAGGCATTGCTGTCTCTTCTGGCAGCGAGCGTGACCTCAAAGGAGGGCGCGTTACCTATGTAGGTCCTCAACTTTTGCGTGGCGTGGGAAGCCGGTGACCACCCGAAGTGAGTTTCGCTGTAAGATTTCTAGCTTGAGCATTTGTGCCTTGGTTAGGTCAAGGGCTATAGCTCCGTAGCACGCTTTGGCTGTGAGGACCATAGTAACAAGCGTTCGCAATACTTCGGTTAAAGCACCGCCGAATCGACTGCCGATCCCCTGTACTACGTGCAGTATCGACTTCTAGGACTTTCGGAGCTACGATAGCAATTCGTTGGAGTGCCATTTTCGAGGAAGAGAATGGCTACCGTTCGCGTCCAGCAAGACGGAAAACAAATGCTAATAAAAACACAGGACGAGGAGTGGACCGGACAAGCAGCGCTTATAAACACGTCTGGCCAGCATGAGGAGAGGGGAAAAGAAAGGGACACATCAAAACCGGTGGGCAAAACAAGAAAAACAGTGACGTGCCGCCTACGACATGAAATCTAATTCAAGTTTTGATAAAGCTACAGACGGCTTGCTGACGCATTGATCCCCCGACCTTGCTATCTCTGCCGCTTCCACAGTTTCTCTTGTCAGGCCCGAGCGGTCAAAATACAAGACGGTTATTTGGTCGTACAGAGGATGACACGGGTTTACCGAGACATATTTTTTGCAGTGGGCAGCCAGCTGACCGTCAGTAGCAACGCTCCTGACCTTGTCCGTGTGATATTGTAGGCGAACGTTTAGGCATCTGCCGGTCTGGCCGATATAGTAGCTTTATCTGTAGCTTTATCGAAACTTGAATTGGATTTCTTGTCGCATTGGATTTCACTGCTTTTCTTGTTTTCCCCACCGTTTTTTATGTTTCTCTTCTTTTCCCCTCTCTTCATGCTGGCCAGACGTGTTTATAAGCGCTGCGTCTGCAATAAATTTTTGTTGAAACGTTAGCGCTTGTCCCGTCCACTCCTCGTCCTGTGTTTTTATTAGCGCTTGTTTTCCGCCTGACGATGAACCAACACGACCAAACCTTATCCCTTCTGAAACGCGTCCAGCCATCTATCGGTCGCGATATGGCGTTTACATTCAGGGTTGGGTGGACGTTGGCACGCCCAGCTTCAGAGCCCCGAATGATTAGGAACTGCGTCTTGGTCGGAGACACATGCCGGTTAGTTTGAGGTGTTCTGAGAGCGTGTTGAGGCCCGTTTGAACAGCAGTCACAGCGGCTTTGGTGGCGGTACACTGCTTTGCAATGACCCAGATGGTGACACCATCCGCGTAGGCAGTCGAGCCGAGGTCCGGTGTCTTCCTGATTGCCCGACCAGTCTTAGCAATCGCGATGTTCGAGCGGGTAGGCGATATGACGGACCCCTAAGGTACTCCCACTGCGGCAGCACGAAACACCTTGGGCGAGGTGACGCCTGTTGTTTAAGAAGCAAACGCAAAGGTTCTACGTCGCGAGAAAGCTTGAACAAAGTTCTGGATATGGGACTCGCAGCCGTCTCAGCCAGACCCTCAAGCAGGTAGTCTTATCCGACCGAATCGAAAGCTCTCGGAGGATCGACAGCAACCAAGAGCCCGGGAACCTGGCGGAACCGCCCGTACCTACGCCTAAGCATATGTATGTTGCCATAGGTGCTCAGACCCTTGCGTAACCCGGTCTGGGCAGGGTCAAAGAAATCGGACCATCCAGTAGTTTGCACAATGTCTTGCGACTTCAGGTGGTTGGTGAAAATATGATGAGGGTTAAATGCTAACATGAATATTACAAATAAGAAAAGGAAAGACGAAAGAAAATCTACAAGACGGACACACGCACACACAAACGGTCTCAAAGAAGGTTCTCTCTCTCGCTAGGCGGGAGTGAGATTGGTAGCAAGTTGCCTAGACTGTCAGCAAGCTTCTCGGGTTTAGTAATAGCGTGCACTACAGAGCGCTATTTAGCACATGATAGGCACAGTCTTTGTCAAAATTTTGTGGGCAACAGCAACCGTGGCAGGAGCAGGTGCGCGGCCGTGCAGGGGCGCTTCGCTTTCCGCTGTCGGCTGGTTGCGCGGGTAAACAGAGCGGGTAAACAGACATTCGGCGTTGCTCGCGCGTCCGCTCGCGTCGCCACGCGAGGAGACGCCGAAAGTATGCTGCGTGTGGTTGGGCCTTTAACTTCTACTAAATGTGCGTCAGCTCCCCAGTGCCGCAACCCCAGCTTCGCGCACGGAGCGAAGCCATCGGCCGCCGCCAAAAACGAGAAAAAAAAAATCAACGTCGCATAAGTCGCGCTCGAAGAGAAAGTGACGTCACGCTGTGACGTCGCCGTTTAAAGGGGGTGTGGTCGGCCTGGGCCCCTACGGGATATGGTTTGGGAATACGCTGCCCGGAACATCATTGGGGAGGCCGAACGGTGTGAAAGCAACGCGTATTCGCGCGAGCCTAGAGCAGAACACTCACTCATTCACACTCGTGAGCAGAATGAAAAGTGTCCGCACTGTGAACGGCTGTTAGGTGTTTTTGTTAGGCTGTGTCTGTGGCTTATTCGCAGGCGAAGCTGAAGTTGGCCGGTCAAACGTCGCAGGGTGGCCGCTTTTCTTGAGAAGTACGTGTGGTGCAAGCAGCGCCTGCTTCGAGGAGGGTGAGCTGCCGCGTGCCGCTGGCGATTAATTGCTTTCACTGGAAAGGGAGAAGGTCGGGGCCCCGTGGGAGCTCTCCGTGCGTTAGCCGCGTGTAAATATAGGCCTTTCCAGCGGAAAGCTGAAACCGGCGGGCAGCACCGCGCCATTAGCGATCCGGTTGGAGAGTACTGGTGGCCCCAGTGTTGCTCGCTGCCTCCGGACTGTTGTTTGTGGCGTGCTCCGTGCATCCCTGTACGCGTTTCCGAGCTATTCGATCCAGTTTTGCGTTTTTCAAAGGCATTTATGCCGTGCAGAAATGCTTTCTCAACCGGACAGCACTGCGCTGCATACGGTTGTAGCAACAACCAGAAGAAAAGAAATGTCGTGCGGAAGCAGACCTGCGACATTCACGGTGTCGCCCAAGAAGAGTGCGGCTGCAACATGTCTTTGTTGCATCGTTTTCCCGCCGACCCGGATTTAAGACAGCGATGGTTAAGCGCGGTCAACCGTAAAGGTTTTACGCCGACGGAATCGTCGCGTCTGTGCTCGGAGCACTTCGTGGACGGCAAGCGGAGCGAGCGAAACCGAAACCCGGTGCCGATGCTCCGTCTCGGCTACGAAAGGAAGGTAACCAGTGTGCTGATCGGGATTAATTTTCCTGTTACCAAAAACTGGAAATTTATTGGATCGTATGTGGTAGTGGGAAGGCGACGCCTGGTGAAGCACGAGTACGAAACGGCGACAAAAAAGGTACGTTGTTCACTTCACAAGTGCCGTAAAATGCGACCGTGCCTATCGGTGACTGTTTTGCAGAGGAGAGATGAGAATACGCCGGAAGCAACGAACTCTGAAAGCGTCCTCGTGCACATTGAGAGATGAGACACAGAAAAGGCCTCGACATCTGCACCAAAACAGATGGTGAGACGGAGACTTTCATCTAGAAGATCGAGCTTTCACAATAACCACTGGCACTTTTCTCGCGCACATGCAGACTTCAAGGATGATGATCATGATAATTGGGTTTTATTGGCGCAAGGCCGACTATGGGCAAAGAGCGCCAAAAAGAAGTTACTGAATTGTGATGAGACCGTAAATACTAGAACATGTGACTAAAATACAATAAAGTGATGCAAAACAAGGCAATGGAGATGGCTGGTGTATAGGGCCAGGATGATTACACGTGATATGACAAGAGCTGCAGAAAGTTCACCTCAGCTAAAAACTTAAAAACACGCTGAATAGAAAACATTGGTTCGTCGGCTAAAAATATGATGGGTGCAAAGGAATGTGTCGTCTGTATAATTCAGGGAAGTGTTTGTGTCATGTTGTGTTAAGTGCTCTGCATGTGATTAGTATGTCGACTACGGATAGGCCCTTTCCACACCTGCTACACGTGGGTCCCGAAGTTCCAGTGAGCAGGTGGGAGTGCGTCGCATGTGTGTGGCCTATCCGCAGCCTAGCCAGGGCGACTTCAGTGTATCTGTTGTGTGAGCCAGTTATGTAGCGTCCCAGTTGTGGTTTTATTACTTGTAGTTTGTTGCTGTTTGTTGACCCCAGTGTAGTTGCCATGTGTTACGAAGCTGTCGTCTGATGTGTGTCTTGAGGTCGGTGTAAGGTACTGTTATGTCAGCAGTGGTCATGAGAGTAGCAGCACTAGCCATTTGATCAGCGGTCTCATTGCCAGGGATCCCACAGTGACCTGGTACCCAGCATATGGTTATTTCTAAATCTGAAGCATATGCAGTCATTATGACCTTTAAAAGAACATTGATTACATAGTTTTTGACGACCTTCCTGACGACAATGCCTGCACAACGCTTAGAGAATCTGTGTAGACGATGGACTTTGGAATCTTGTGTTCGAGGATGTGATTTGACACGAGTAAAATGCCATACGCTTCTGCCGCGTAAATACTGCTGTGAAAATTCATTGTTTTGATAACTCTAAAATTTGGTCCATGCGCTGCACAAGAGACAGTAGAATTAGTTTTGGACGCGTCGCTATAGAATTCTGCACACCTGTACTTGTCCTGCAGGAACAGGAAGTGCTGCAGAATTGCATTCCTGGGTACCCTATTTTTTTCTACACGAGTGAATGACAGGTCGCATGTTACAGGACGAAGATGCCATGGTGCGATGAAATTATGAATGGGTGGCTTGTGCGGGTCTCAAAGGGGGACATTGAGTGCAGAAGCCTCCTTCCTAACTCTGAGAGAGAACGGTAAGGGAATAGATGGCCTGTTTAAAAAGAGTTGTAAATTTGATGCATCGTTCATGATGGGATTAAAAGGATGGTTGGTCAGAGACACGATCTTGGATGCATACAACAGGTCAACAAACTCCCGCTGATGCCCTAGGCACCATTTGTCGCACTCGACATAAAGACTTTCAACAGGGCTAGTGCGGAATGCGCCACATGAGAGGCGAAGGCCAAGATGCAGTACTGGGTCGAGCATTTTCAGTGCTGTTTTTGTAGCCGACCCGTACACGACACTGCCGTAGTCGAGCCGAGACCCCACCAACGCTGTGTACAGGCGCAGCAGGAGTTGTTTGTCGGCCCCTAAGATTGATGTGAGAGGACCTTAAGAATATTCATTGCTTTTAGGCATTTGCATTTGAGCTGTCTGATATGTGGGATGAATGTAAGTTTTTCGTCGAATAAAATATCTAAAAACTTGTGCTCCTTGTTCACAGGAATTGGCGCATTCGCAAGAGTTATGTCTGGGTCCGGGTGGACGCCACGCCTCCTGGAGAACAAAACACAAGAGCTCTTCGCGGGATTAAGATTAAAGCCATTCTTGTCAGCCCAGCCGGCAAGTTTCTTGACGCCGAGCTGGACTTGACGTTCGCAGATGGACAGGTTACACGATTTAAAGGATATCTGCACGTCATCTACATACCTAGAATATGAGATTGTAGGTGGCAGTGCCTTTCCAAGAGAGTTCATTTTTACTATGAAGAGGGTGCAGCTCAACACTCCTCCTTGCGGCACGCCATTTTCTTGCACGTGAACATTTGACAGTGCACAACCAACTCTGACGCGAAAGGTTCTCTCCGACATATAACTACAAAGGATGTTCAACATGTTGCCCGCAACACCGATTGACTTTAGGTCACTGAGGACACCGTACCGCCAAGCGGTGTTATAGGCTTTCTCTATGTCGAAAAACACCGTAAGACAAAATTGTTTATGCACAAAGGCATCCTTTATATATGTTTCAAGAGCTACGAGTTGATCGTTCGTTGATTGCCCCGCCCTGAAGCCTGCCTGGCAGCTCTCGAGAAGATTGTTGTACTCATGGAAGTACACGAGCCTGCGATTTATCATCTTCTCGAGAAGCTTGCACAGGCAGCTGGTCAGGGCAATGGGTCGATAGCTAGCAGGAGAGGAAGGGTCCTTCCCTTCTTTCAAGAATGCTACAACTATGGCCTCCCTCCAAGATTTTGGAATGTGCCCCGAAAGAAATATCTTGTTGTAAAGGTGAAGGAGTGTTACAAGAGTGTCTGTGTGTAAGTGCTGTATCATTGTATATGTAATGTCTGGGCCTGGAGCTGAGGGTTTACACGTGCTTAGAGCAGCCCTCAGCTCATGTAGTGAAAACAGGGAGTTGTAAGAAGTCTGTGATTGGTCGTTGTCACGTAGGGACTTCTTTTCACACGAGGCTTTATGTTTCAGGAAAGTGTTCGTGTAGTGTGCAGAGCTTGACACGTGTTGAAAGTGTTGTGCAAGTGTGTTAGCCTGATCTTCTAGTGTGTCCCCAGTCATGCTGACCAAGGGCAGGCTATGTGTATGTTGTCCTTTAAGTTTACGTATTCGTGTCCATACCTTGCGTGTGTCTGTGTATGAATTTACGGATGTTATGAAGGAGCGCCAACTATCCCGTTTTGCCTCACGGCGCACGCGCTTTCCCAAGGCCTTTGCTCTTTTAAAAGAAATTAAGTTAGCCGACGTGGGGTACCTGCGAAGGACACCCCACGCCTTGTTCTGGGCCACTCGCGCTCGCCTGCAGTCCTCGTTCCACGAGGGCCTCCTTGGGTTGCGTGGGGCACCGAAGACCTGGGGAATAGACTTTGCGGCGGCGTCTAGGATGTGCGGCGTGAGCAGTTGGGTCGCCTTTTCTACGTGTAGGTGTTTTATGGATGTGTAGTGCAGTTTAGATGTTTCTGTGAATGTACTCCAGTTTGCTCTTCCCTCATTGAACCTTTTATGAGAGGGGGAAGTGTTTGTGCCTATGCCTATGTATGTCAATATGGTGGGGAATTGGTCACTACAATATAGGTTTGTGTCCACATGCCACTCAAGAAATGGGAAATGAAGTGCAGAGCCAAGAGCCAAGTCAAGATGTGAATAACTGTTTTGTCCTATGTTATAATATGTAGCTTGGTTTTTGTTAAAAAGGCAGTCTCCCGATGATGTTAGAAATTTTTCAATTAGGTGACCTCGGGCATCTGTGCGGGAAGAGCCCCAGATTGACTTATGTGCATTGAGGTCGCCTAAGACTAAGTACGGTTCAGGTAGTTGATCTATCAGGGCCTCAAAATCAGTGTTCGATAGTTATTAATCCGGAGGGATGTAGAGGGAGCATACCGTTATTAACCTATCAAAAATAATTGTTCGAATCACGACAGCTTCAAGCATGGTGTTAAGGTGGATGGTGTGACACGCTAACGATTTTCGGGCTACTATGGCCACACCACCTGAAGAATAAGTGCCAGTGTGCCTGTCTTTTCGAAAAACCAAGAAGCTATTCAAGAAGTTAGTATGTTTACTATTTAGGTGTGTTTCCTGAAGACACATGAGACTTAGCTGATGTGAATGAAGTATCTCGTACACATCATCTAGATTGTTGATAAGGCCTCTACAGTTCCATTGAATGATGTTGTCTGTTCCCATTATTTACATTTAAAAATGACTGGAGTGTGTGTGTGTGAGTGTTCATGTGTCGTATTTCGGGGCTGTTACTCTGGGATTGGGCTTTTTGGGCCTGTCTTTAGGCTTGGAAGTCGGTGGCCGCTCCTTGCGCTGCGTTGCAGGCAGGAACGGCCCGACATCCATCTCGTCGTCGGATATCCGAGGGGTGCCCCACGGACCGGGCCCCCTGGATATGGCCCCCCCTCGGGAGCCCTTCGTTTGAGCCGCCACCGTCGAGGGCGTCCGGGGCGCCAGAGGTAGCACGGGCGGTGCGGTGGCGGTGGGAGCCTGTGCGGGGCCCGTGGTGTCCATCACCTCGGTACCCTCCAACGCACTGGAGGATGAGGAGACAGAGGCGGGATCGGCACCGGTCCCGACCGAAGACGTTGCCACCACAACCGCTGCTGCCTCAGCAAGCGGCGTGGTGGCGGGTTGGGCTGCCAGAGGCAACCCAGGGGAGGGCGGGGAAGGGACCAGGTCAGACTCGCTGAACTGGGTCCCTGTGGACACCAGACGCCGGTCCGCCCCCCGGCGAGCCGCGTCGGCGTACCTCCCCAGGGGGAAAGAGGCGAACCTCTTTCGCGCCTCTGGGGAGGTGATGTTCTGAGTTACCTTTATGTTGATTATCTTTTTTTCCAGTTGGAATTTTTCACACTTGCGGGAGTACGCTGCATGCGGACCGCCGCAGTTCACACAACAGAGGGTGTCGGATGGACAGTTGTCAGTCGGATGATCGTGCGCCGCACATTTTGCACACGTCGTTCGGCCACGGCAAGAGTTTGTACCATGCCCGAACCGCTGGCACTTAAAACAGCGCCGCGGATTCGGGATGTACGGATGGATGGAGCAACGGATAAGCCTGCATGTATGTGTTGTGGAAGAACTGCGCGGTCAAAAGTCAAGATAATGTGCTTGGTGGGAATCTCCCTGTCGTCTCTGCAGATAGTGATGCGTCTCACGGCAGTGACGCCCTGATCCTTCAAGCCGGCAAGGAGATCCGCATCCGTTTCGTTCAGGAGATCTGTTTCGGATATCACACCCTGCGAGCTGTCGAGGCTCCGATGGGGTGTGACCCTGATGTCGAGATGAGCCAGTCTAGTCTGAGCTAGAAGCTTTGCAGACTGCTGCTTGTCAATTATTTCGATTAGGAGTTCACCAGACCTTTGTTTTTTGCACTTATACGATTTTCCTATTATTGCTTCAAGATACTTGGCGATCAAGAAGACTGACTGAGATGCTAGAGGGTGGATTGGATTCAGGGACTCCATGACAAGAAATCGAGAGTAATGATCTGGTGGCAATGGAGGAAACGATTCTTCGGTGCGGCCCCTTTTAGGGGGCCGATCATGGTTGGGTGGGTTTTAGATAATACCATACGGCATAGTATAAAAGCAGGGAGACTGGGGTACTTTCTTCTTTGACCTTACCCTGGTAGTCAAAGAGGTCCCGGAGCTCCCTGCCTGGTAGACAGGCAGGGAGCCCATCGGCCTGAGCTTGACCAAGGCTCCGACGGCCACCGTTAGAGGTTTCTACCCTTCACCTTAAAAAAATTCTCCGCATTTCCCCGAGGGGAGGAATGTGAAAGTGCGAATGCACGAGTTGAATTTGCGCGATTCGGTAATGTTCGCGAAAGAGAGATCACACACACACACACAACTACAAAGAAAGAAAGGTGCATTTATTCACAGACACCTATTTGTGTTGTCGTTGTACTTGATTGCTAGAGCGGATCTCAGCTTTGAAATTTCGTGTCAGTACTCTTTTAAGCAGGTGCATTAGCCCTTCTCACGCCCAATTGTTGGCCAATCCCCCACGTGGGTATGTGCCATGTCAGTGGCCAGGCAGCGTGCGCCCATCTCCCCCCGTTGCCAAGGAAGACGAGGAGATTCCTGGCCAATCCCCCACGTGGGTATATGCCATGTCAGCGGCCAGGCTGCGCGCGCCCATCTTCACGTGCGCGGACATCGCCGGTGGACGCAGGTTCAGGGTCGCTTAAGAAGTGCATTGCACTTAAAACACATCACCACGGTTGGTCACAGCTTATGTTGGGGGGCTCGGGGTCCGCGGTATCGCCAGTACCGTCACCAAGATTACTCAAGGTGCCCCGTGCGGGGCAGACTTCAAGGTGTAACATGGGCTTAGAAGTTCTGTGTGCAGCGGAAGCATTTCTCAGCAAGGCATTTGATCCCGCATCTTGCTCAGAACGTAGCCATACCGTACGATTACATCACGTGAGACGGAAGGGTTGACTCTGGCTTCTTTTTTTTTTCGGTACGTGCCATTCGTAGTGCTCCCCTGTAACGGTTTACAAGCTTTGAAAGAAGCGCAACACGGACTTCTTGCATAAAGCCGAGGTTTTTCAAAATGGTCTTTACAACTAGTCTGTTCTTTGTGCTGACAGTTTCAGACCCCAGAAGAAACTGCCGCTGATGTTCCTGCAGAGGCACCTGATGGACCTGAACCAGACATCGCCAATAAATTATGTACAAATAGTGTAGTTAATGTAATACCACATGCATGGGTCAATGTTTGCTGAATGTGCAAGTGGACACCTACACAGTTGTATAAGGGAGCATTAAGAAGTGAGAGATGGCCAACTCGTTGCGCTGTTGAGCACGAGGTCGCGGGTTCGATTCCCGGCCGCGGCGGCCGCTTTTCTGATGGAGGCGAAAAGCAAAAACGCCCATGTGTACGAGATTTCGGCGCACGATAAAGGTCCCCAGGTGGTCAAAATTAATCCGGGGCCCTCCACTACGGCGCGCCTCATCGCCTGCGTTGCGTCGGCGCGTTAAACCCCACAATCAATCAATCGAGATGGCCAACTAAAAATTCATGTGTTCTAGGCAAACATGTGGAACATTATTTAAACAAACGAGCCCATACGCAAGCCTTAAATTAGCATGTGGAAGGCAGCTCATCTTTGGCCATATTTTCGAACGCCAGAACTCTGCTTGGAAAGTTCAGGACCATTTCGTGCATTATAAACAAGGATACTATGATGGTGCCGAAAAGTTTATTTGAATAAAATTCATTGGTTGGTGTTCTTCTCCTTTACGATGACTCACCATGACCAGGCGAGCTTTTGTGCAACCCTCGATTATTTCATAACTTAGCAGTCTGCATGATAAAGGGGGAAAGGGGAACCCCTCCCCCCCACCAAAAACAAAACAGCTGTGAAGGCAACAGTGCACAAAAATGGGACATTAAGGTGCTACCAACAAGAGTGCTGTTAAAGTAGGAGATGCCTCACATTGACTGGGCTATGTACACTCTTTTCTGAGAAAGAACTTCACCGTTCACGTTAAAAAGCCCGTAGTGACGTGATTGCACACCTGACTCCTCCAAGTTTGAGCTCAAAGAAGAATGACCTTTATCGAATGTTTAAATTGGGGTGTTTAGTGCAGCCACTGTTGAGCTAACCTAGACTATCTGGTGACAATAAAGTGCAATGAAATGTCCATTTTTTTAAACGTGCAGCATGTTTTAGTTAGCGTGCGCTTGGCACTGCAAAGCTTCGCATCGAGGCAAACCCCCACGGCTGCACAAGAAAAACCTGCTGTTTTTAACAAAGAAGCCCATAAATTTTGGTTAGTTGTAGAAATGACAAATTGAGCATGTGAACTATACTGATTGCATGCTGGAGGGGAGAAGGAAGAAATTTCTTGACATTTGGATGACTCTTGGCCTGTGGGGAACTGGGAAGGAAGGGAAGCTGTGCAAGTAGCCAAGCAGTTTATGCGTTAGTGCATGCTACACTCTTGAGTAGCTTTCTACTCTAGTGTACAGCGCTTTCTAAAGTAGTGCATGCTAGAGGCTTTTTTTAGCATGCACATAATGTCGCCTTCCCGTTTTACTGCAGACAGCGCACTTGCTGGCCACCTTTGATGGTTGCAGTGCAGCACCCTCTCCACAGTGCACAGATGCTGTAAGTAGATGAAGCATTGCATTCACTGTGGTGTAGATGTGTCTCATTGCTTCAGGTAACTACACTACTGTGAGCCAGTTTTATTTCAGGAAACACAAACATCGACTAAAACGGGCACTACTGCTGGCACAAGGACCAAGCCCTTACCCGCAGATGCTGTAGGTTGAATAATATTTATACCACGCTGGTTCTAAACACCTTCCCTAAATACACGACAGTTAGAGCAATCACAAACTTTCCTATTCCAGACAACGCAGACTTTGGCCACTCCAGCCTCTTCCGTCAAGACTAGCCGACAGGAGCACCGCATACCAAAAGTAACTAGAGTGAAGCGCCATCACAATCATTGGACGCAGGCCTCCGTTTGAAAAAAGTTGGCTTCAATCCACGCTGTGAAGGCTGTTTGAAAGAAAGCTGTGGACGACCTTTACAACAATTCCACGTGCGATGTCACTTGAATTCACACACGTAGCTCTAGAAACAGTGAAACCAGAGATTCTGCCAGCCGTTACCTGGGATTCGCCGGGCTGCCATCCTCAACACAGCAGCGTCGGCCACGGCCAGGCTCGAGCAGCGGACGCCGCCGCTGCAGCCCGGCCGTGCGTCAGCAGAAACAAAACAGAGGAGCGTCTTTCGAAGGGTGAGCCAATGGATCCCAGGCCATATAGGTCGCCAAGGAAATGAGAAAGCGGATGCCCTGGCCTGCGCTGCCCATAACTCTCACCAGCAGTCCTTCGACGTCTTCCCAATCGACGAGGCCCACAACATTATTAAACGACACCTCAGTACATCCCACCCCGACCCCCGAGTCTCCCACACAAGCCCTCCGCGCCCCCTCCCAGTCCACGGCCTCTCCGGAAAAGACCGCTCTCTCCTTCTCCGCCTCAGGACAGGCTACTCCTCGACCGTCGAATGCAGACATCGACTACAAAAGACAGGTTCCCCCTTGTGCCACCGATGCCAAGGCGCAAATGAGACAATTCAACACCTCCTCTGCGATTGCCCTCGCCTTGACGCCCCTCGCACCTCTCTCATCAACGCACTGAGAAGACAGAGACTACCCCACTCCACACTTAAAGATGTGCTCTTCCCAAATGGACCGGACTCCACCCGCCTCAAAGTAGCATCCCTCATCGTCAGATTCGTCGAAGCCTCCGGCCTCTCTGAGCTCGTCTAAGCTCAACCCTACATACCCTCCCTCTACCTCCTACCACCTTCCACCCCCTACACTCCCCCTCCTAACCCTCCTAACCAAAACCCAGTTAAGGTGTCCTCTCTGAGAGACAGTTACCGGGTTTTTTCCTCACTCCCTTTCCTCTCCAATAACCTCAAACAACAACAACAGACAGGGGAACCTAGCCATCCTGATGTGCTAGCTCGGGGCTACACCACCGCGCGACACAAGCGCAGACACCGAAACGATTCAGCATGTGAGCTTAGTGATTCCCATTTATACAGATTTAAACTAGACAGTTTCATAAGTTTGATAATTGTGAGAAAGCTGATGGAATTTTTATAATCGCGATTTATCAGAACCAGTTGCTCTATCCGTCTTTTGTAATACGGGTTAAAATAGAACCGAATTATTATTAAGCAATTTAGAAATCACAGTCCCATTCCGGAAAAGCAATGCGCAAAAGGTGGCATTTCTCTAGCGGCCAGATGTCTGTAAGTGGTCTCTACATTTTGTTTTCCCGCCGTGCTAATGAATCCTTGACATCTTTTTGCCGTATCACCACTTAATACCCGTGCCACGCATACACGAAAAATGGCATTAATTGGATAAGGCCTTAAAGGGGCCCACAAAAGCCTGTTGTAAAAGTTACAAAAGGCCTGTATTGTCGCGTAGCACCAACGTAGCGATGCAATGCCGTTAGAAGTATTGATCTAAATTCAGTATTAGCTGCGCCAGAAGCAATTAAATGCACCTCTCCCCCTTGCCCATCGATTCCTCCTCCCTCTCTACTTCTTTCAAAGCAGCTGGAAACACTGGGAATAGCCATGTGACATCGCGACGCTCGACTTCCGTTCTGCGCTAGCTACATTCCCGCGCCTCGGCACGCGTCAATCGCTGCGGACCCACCTTTGCCTCGGGATCACGCAGGAAAGAGGAAGAGCAGCCGGAAGCCAATGGCAGTGGCGTTGCCTGCGGTGTACGATAGGGCGAATCAGGTGGCGCCTCGCCGTTGTGTCAGCCGCGATCGCCGTCGCGTCGCCGTCGCAGGGAATTACGCACCGCATTGCTCTCAACGCGACCAACACCCTCAGCTGAAGCGGCGGTAGCACTGGTAGTACCGTAGTGCTTGCAGCGCTCTTGCGGCACGGCGACAAGGCAAGCATGCGAGCGAGGAGAGGGCAACATACCGCACTGGGACACGCAGCCTCGCTCCCGTCATCTGAACTGCGCATGTATGTACGTGCGTTTTCCACGGCCGCTGCCAGGTGACGGCACCGGTACCTTCGGCCGTGCGCTCCGCGGTTCGTATTTGAATTGTCCATGACTACTTCTGTTGCCGTAATGAGTACCGTGGTGCCATAAAGAAATTGCATTTTAAGTGCGAATGCACTTTATAAGCGACCCCAAACCATCCACCGCCGCCGGCGGCGGCGGCGGCGGCGGCGGCGTCCGCAGTGCTCCTCTACATTTAAAAAAGAAACAGCATCCGGCGCCAGGTTTCGATCCGAGGACTTTGCGGGCCGCAGCCCGACGCTCTACCGAATAAGCCACGGACGCGACGCTGATATCGGTGTCAGTAACGCGCCTTATATCTTTAACGCATTCAAACTAGGTCGTCAGCGGCGTGCGTTGGCGACTCAGCGGCGTTATAGCGGCTTGATAACTGCGTGGTGTACACGTGATACTACAAACCCGATGGAAGAGATGGAAGAGAAGGCGGCGAGGCGGTGGGCTGCGGGGGCCGAGCGCAAGCGCCGCAAGCGGGCCGACAACCGTGCATTCGCACTTTCACATTCTCCCCCTCGGGGAAATGCGGGGGAATTTTTTACACGCGTTTCATTGTCCAGGTCAGGACAGATAAAACCCAGTTTGAAGTTTGTATTTTTCAATATTGCATGGTCACTGCTTCTCATTTTCGGTAGGCGTAGCAAAAACGTAGGTAACGTTTTTTCGTAACTAGGGTTTTGCGTCGCCATTTCGGCTAGTGATTTTTCTGGCACGTTGAGTAGTCTGGATTCTCTGGCGGTTTGTAAACTTCATTACATTGCGTTTAAGTTGTAAAGTTTTCACAGGAACCAACATTCATAAGTAACACCAGCCCCCATCTTGTTGTGTTCGCCACGGCTGTCGTCTGTCTGGGGTGTCAACTCGCGGTTTGCAGAAACGTGATAGCATTGGCAGCGCAAACGCGGCGCGTCGCCGGCGTGGAGGTCTCTCGAAGCGGTGGCTTCTAATGTTACAGATGCGCTGGCTGTTGCTCGGTTCGCGCAGTTTACCTATGCTTTAGCGAAATCTATAGGTAGCAATTTTGCTCGATCTTTCATAAAATGTTTTGCACCATACCATTGGTGAAATTGTTTCATAAAGAGAAACTAGGGCACATTGCCCTCCGCATGTAATAGCGAACAGTTTGTTTACGACGTCCAATTGGCGTGTCGGCGTCAAATAAAATTATGGCAACGTTCTCTCGCACGCCTTTGCACTGAAAAAGTGCTCGGCCTTCCTATGTTAATGAAAAAACGTTCTTTTGGAAAGCGTTTGAATCTACAAGCAGTAAGAAAGAAATAATTGCCTAAACTACAGCGATGAACGTGCCTGATTTATGATATTTTCACATATCTGCTAACGCGTTGGTGATACTTCTGCTGCGCCCCTTCAGGCTATACTGTTATACTGCCGATAAATAACGCCACAATTTTGTACCTGGTCACTTTTCACCTGCCGTTTCTTTTCTTCTTGCAGTGCCAACACAACAGATTGCTACCTGTGGCTCAACGTTTTTGAAATGTTTACAACGCTGTTTCCATTCCAGTGCGATGAAATTCCGGAAGAAGCAGCTCCCGGGCCAAAGATTGCTTGGGGCGATTCTACAAAGGCCATCTACATCCCCAGCAGTGGTGTATCTGGAAAATAATTGAAGCCCGGATAATGTACTTTTTTTGTTTGGTAATATGTTACATTAAGGACATGAGATACCCGTCAGCTTTAGGCCAAACGTTGGGCGTTATAGAGAAAGTAGCCTGCAAAAAAGACGAGTTTCCTCCCTGTCTTGTAAGCAGCAAGCTGCTGAAAATTCCATCAACTGAAAACAATAATTTTATCTTGACAGGTCGTTATTTGCTCTTCCACGAAAAAAGATTTTCATTTTTGTTTTCTATAAGGACAATCTGCTAATATTTCTTTTGCTATTTCAGTATAAGTATTTTGTGTTCGCGTTTGTATTTTGGATATCAAATAAAAAGAAAACATTGTTTCTTCGACATGGTGTCATTTAATGTAATTTTAATCTGACACTTTTGCATGCAAATGAATTCGAGAATGACAAAATACTTAACATTTACATACCTAAATCAGTTCTCTGTTCGTGTCCCAAGCTTGCATGAGTAGACTATCACTTCAAGATCCGGATAAGTTTAAGGTATACAGATACTTGCTTTACAGCTTTGCTTGCCACATGACATTACGAATATAGAATCTTTTTTTATTTCGTGGTATGTGCATTCAGGCCTGATAAACCAGGTGGCAAAACGCTGAGATTACAAAGGCAAAACCTCATTGCATGACAAGTGAGGTCCTGAAGATGTTCGAGTAGTGCACAAATTACAAATGTCTTAGTGCAGTTGCAGCCATTGCAACCCCTTTATTTGTGGCATTGCTTTATATGGTCTAAACTTCCGATGCACAAGGGTGCGTTCATGCCCAAGTGCTATGGTTTTGGTGAACTGCCTTGAAGATGTTGAAAATGCTGAACCGCGACCTTGCGCTTCCGCGTATAATATAACTCGTTAATAACAGAAACGCGAATGAAACGAGGCCACTTAAAAAAATTGCACAATTTCAGAGAATTATCTACTAATGCGCAGCATTCTTATGCCGCAACTCTTGAAAACGAGTATTTTAGAGCCACTTTTCTTGGTTTTTGAAAGTCCTCTCCGTCCAATTATCTCCATTTACCCTATTATAATGATCACAGGTGTTACTTGCGCCATATCTGCATTTTTGGAAATGAAGGGCGTTACAAGACTCAGCATTTTCCGTATTTTTATATTTTTCTTCTTCTTTAGTTTTTCGAAATTCTGTTCGACCAATTATCTCCATCTAGCTATGATAACAATTACAAGTGGAATTTCTGCTAAATCTGCATTATTGTGTAAACGCAGGGCGTTATACGGCTCGCCATTTTCCGTCATTTTTTATATTTGTTAGTTTCTCAAAATTTTGTTTGACCAATGATCTTCAGTTACGATATTATAACGAATAAAGGTGGAACTTCCGCGAAACCTGCTATTTTCTGGAAATGCAGGACGTTACAAGTTACACGGCCGAGCGTTTATCCGGTCTGCGCGAGAAAACGCTAAGATAATCTTTGTGTGCTAGTGATCCACCAAAAAAAACGCAGTATCTAGATGGCCGTTCGACGGCTCTTTACCTGGGCGTCAACGCAGCAATTCTGCAGGCGTAGATACAATGTTATGTAGAGTGGGTGATTTAATATTGGTTCATTACATTACCAGATGCCTAATTTACTACCGCCCCCCTATTACAAAAACGAAAGTCAAGGCATGTAACCGCACCATCAGAAGAGCTACGACGTGCAGAAAAAATTCAGTACACCAGATAAGGCTTGGTATACTTGCCACTCGTGACGAGACAACTCTTATTTTCAGTACGACAGTGCGCCTTACGCGTTAGTTGTTTGCAAGCATTGTCATAGGGGGCACTTTCCGCCAATGTCCAAGAATACTTTTGGTAACAAGGCAGAACTGTTATCAGTTCCGTTTGCATCGATGGAATAAATCCCCGCACGGCGCATCATACTGTTGGAACGGGCACACATTATGGCAAAAGGCTTCCGCTCGTACCTGTGTACTTAACTTCCCGCAAACCATAATATTGTGCCTCTTTGGTAGAGCGATTCAAAAACGGTGGTCTAAAGAAAGACACTCGCGGCCGATGGGGTTATTTAAGATTCCTGCTTGACGCGCAACAGCATGCAGAATAGTTATAATGATATCCGTGGTTATGGTATCAGTGGTTATGATATCCGCCTCTTGATGTGTTGTAGCAGACCCAGGTACGATTCTCCATAGGTTTACGTCTATGTGCTTACATGTCTTGCGTGATGTAACATCTGCTAGAGCATTCGTCACGGGGTGCTGGCGTTGGCGTGGCAATGCGAGCGAAAAAAAAACGGATAAAATCAGTTCTGCCCGAGTGCCTTTTTTAAATTTTTTTGGTGAAAAGCAACAAGGCCGCTTATTTGAGCGGCTGTATGATTTGGGGGCCACTTCGTAAGCGGGAGTAGATTAGCATAACCAGCTGCGTAGAAAAATTACGGCCAGCGGCCCGCCGAACACACGGCCCAGGGTTTGGGTGGCCCTCTGGTTAGGCGGCCCTCAAGAGGGGCCGCCTAAACGCCGGGCCGCGTGTTCTCTGGGCCGCGTGTTTGGCGGGCCGCTTGCCCTCGAGGCCGCCTGAAACGCCGCTTATGCGCCTCGAGCTTTGCAATCGCTGCGCCGCCTGCCGCCGCTTCTCCGCGGAGTTGACGGGATTAGCGCTGCGCGGCCCATAGGGGCTCATGCAGTGTCCTGGTTCTCTTTCGGTTCTTTTTGCCCTTCAAGTGCTGAAAACGTATGTTGACGTCTGTAAATAAACTGTACGTTAAGGTCACTTCAAAAGCCGCTGCGTCTTGGTAGGGTGCCCAAAAACCAACAATAGCTATCCGGGAACGCGGCTCTGCGTACTTCTCAGCCGCTGTTACGGGCGTCGGCGACGGCAGCAGCATATCACCGCTGTCACCTCCGAATACGTCCGGCACAAGTGAATTTTATAGTCGCCTCTTTTAAACCCGATACTGGCACAGTGAGAGGTGTGTTTTGTTTTGTAGCGCGGACAACGAATGCGGCCTCATTACGAATATATCCGTCGTAGAAAAATATATTTCGGGGATGCGATTACCCAATACCTGATAATAACTTGTGCCTTTTATAAGAATATAAAGCACCCGAAAATGTTAAGTATATTTCAAGGCTCTGCGCCGTGAAAGATGTGCACTGATGCCTTATAGCAAGAACCAAGAAAAGTGAATTAAATCCCTGAAAAATTATTGGTCTGCAAGTCCGGAAGAAACAAAATAGCGCGTACAGAAATGAAAAAAAAAAGAAGCTCAGTGCTGCTTCCGAAATGCTAAAGACGTTCGTATAAACTTAAGCCGGGTAGGAATTACGAGACCAACTAGTGTGCGAAACGCACTGGTATTTCGCGAGACATGGGGAGGCGTAGGGGGACGCTTGCGTATTGTTGTGTATGATTGCGGAACAAAACCAAGGAAAGAATGTTTTAGTAATCACACACATAAGCTACTCGTTGACGTCACTCTAGTTTTTAGACTTCAACTAACAGCTGATCCATCGGCGAACGCAATTTTTGAGGTATACAATTTCAAAACAGATAAAAGGTGTCGTTAGAAGAGTGGGATATCTGAAAAGGCCTTCTGATTTCCGTTTGTGTTAGATTTTGCAGCCTCCCTGCATCATATGATATGCTTCGAAGAAAATTTAGTCGCGAATGGGCATTACTGTAGAAGCCCTTCTCCGGCCTGCTCGCGGAGCATAAATATAACATATATGAATATTTGCGGGCGCTCAGCTCACGACAAGACGCCCCAGCATTACTTTTTTTGTCGTGCGCTGATCCCGTGTATAAATTTGGATTTTACATCGTACTTATATCGTAGAATGTTCGTGAAATTTATGTCCAGGGTAGTGATCAATATCTGAGGTTTGATATTGGCAAGCATAACTGGCGTGCTGTCAGGTATGAGCGCTCCACTAGGTTATATAAGCGCACAAAACTGATTTACACCGTAATGTATAGCCATGGCATGACCATCTGGAGAAATATGCTTATGGAGACACTGTTAGTAACTTCCAGGGCAGTGGAATCACAATCATTTCCATATGCATATCCCTGGATCGCGACGCCGACCTGTGACGCACACCTGGCGCTTGTATAGACCGAATGTACCAGACTAAGATCGCGTCACACACATTTACACTCTCGTAAACACACCACATTTGCGAACAGAGTGACTGCTCCACATAAATATGTATTTCCAACGCCTACAAACGGTAAATCTCCGTGGTGATCGTGAACGGGCCCCGAAAGCAACGGTGACAGTGGGGAGCGGGCCGGCGACTCCCGCGGCTGCTTTCGAAACGGGCCGCTAGGGGGATTTAAGTGGCGCCCCTACAGGCCGCGCTCGAGGCGTATAAGCGGCTTTAAATTGACGCAGCAGCCTGCCTGCATGCGGGTCGGATAACCAGGAAGAGTGTACAGACTAAGAGTGTACATCCTGTTCGGTTGCTAGCTCATTGTGAATGCTCGTTTGTGCATCATATCTATTCTTACCATCCGTGGAGGCCATACCCAAAATACAGTCTTCCTTCATGGCTATATGAATCCGTCCGAACCCGTCGCTCCACCGCCTGATTACCTTATTGTGTGCATTCCCTTTCTTTTTGAAACCACAGTTGTCCACGCATAGGCGGTACCTGAACTTGCAAGCCCACAGCGCGCGCGTTGCCATGTCCTCGTTCAATCTTTAAACCTGCCTTGTTGATTCAAACCCTTTTCTATATCTGCTTTTTGTGATGTTGTACCACGTGCATAGCCCGACTGTACGCATGCTCTCTCTTTCCGAAACATCTTTCTGTCCTTCTCACAGTTTGCTCCCCAAAGCTCATGAGAAATATGTTCCAAATGTTTGTGGCAGTAACATGGAGGTGTACTCTGATGAAGGGAAGTCCCATGGCTGCTACGTGAGTAAACTTGTGTTACTGTTCTTGGTGTGTATCGACTGTTTACTTATAATATATATATATATATATATATATATATATAACACAGAAATAAGGGTTGGCAGTCGAGAAAACCTCGGAAAGCAAAGGGGAGGATGTGGTAGATCATTGAAACAGATTAAGAATTTGGAAAGAAAGAAAGAAAGTGAAGAAAAAATGCCCGCCAGGTGGGATCCGAACCCACGACCTCCAGAATACCGGTCTGGTGCGATAACCACTACGCTACCGGCGGGGCGATTTTCCCATTCACTTTCTGGGGTATTTATGTTAGGTATGTTTGTTTCCTGTGCTTGGGGGTGGTAGCCAGCGCCATTCGGACTAATCGGGGTGAAGGGGACCTTCTTTTTAACCCCCGGGTCGTGACTCGAGTGTCTACGACATGTCCAGAGTGGTCGACCAGCTTTGAACCCTCTTAAGCTCCCTTTGGCAACAAGACTGCCAGAACAGAGGCCCTCGCTATGCATGTAGCGAATCAGAATAGGAAATGAGGGGCTCGTTGAAAATAACACAGAAATAAGGGTTGGCAGTCGAGAAAACCTCGGAAAGCAAAGGGGAGGATGTGGTAGATCATTGAAACAGATTAAGAATTTGGAAAGAAAGAAAGAAAGTGAAGAAAAAATGCCCGCCAGGTGGGATCCGAACCCACGACCTCCAGAATACCGGTCTGGTGCGATAACCACTACGCTACCGGCGGGGCGATTTTCCCATTCACTTTCTGGGGTATTTATGTTAGGTATGTTTGTTTCCTGTGCTTGGGGGTGGTAGCCAGCGCCATTCGGACTAATCGGGGTGAAGGGGACCTTCTTTTTAACCCCCGGGTCGTGACTCGAGTGTCTACGACATGTCCAGAGTGGTCGACCAGCTTTGAACCCTCTTAAGCTCCCTTTGGCAACAAGACTGCCAGAACAGAGGCCCTCGCTATGCATGTAGCGAATCAGAATAGGAAATGAGGGGCTCGTTGAAAATAACACAGAAATAAGGGTTGGCAGTCGAGAAAACCTCGGAAAGCAAAGGGGAGGATGTGGTAGATCATTGAAACAGATTAAGAATTTGGAAACAAAGAAAGAAAGTGAAGAAAAAATGCCCGCCAGGTGGGATCCGATCCCACGACCTCCAGAAGACCGGTATTCTGGAGGTCGTGGGTTCGGATCCCACCTGGCGGGCATTTTTTCTTCACTTTCTTTCTTTCTTTCCAAATTCTTAATCTGTTTCAATGATCTACCACATCCTCCCCTTTGCTTTCCGAGGTTTTCTCGACTGCCAACCCTTATTTCTGTGTTATTTTCAACGAGCCCCTCATTTCCTATTCTGATTCGCTACATGCATAGCGAGGGCCTCTGTTCTGGCAGTCTTGTTGCCAAAGGGAGCTTAAGAGGGTTCAAAGCTGGTCGACCACTCTGGACATGTCGTAGACACTCGAGTCACGACCCGGGGGTTAAAAAGAAGGTCCCCTTCACCCCGATTAGTCCGAATGGCGCTGGCTACCACCCCCAAGCACAGGAAACAAACATACCTAACATAAATACCCCAGAAAGTGAATGGGAAAATCGCCCCGCCGGTAGCGTAGTGGTTATCGCACCAGACCGGTATTCTGGAGGTCGTGGGTTCGGATCCCACCTGGCGGGCATTTTTTCTTCACTTTCTTTCTTTCTTTCCAAATTCTTAATCTGTTTCAATGATCTACCACATCCTCCCCTTTTCTTTCCGAGGTTTTCTCGACTGCCAACCCTTATTTCTGTGTTATTTTCAACGAGCCCCTCATTTCCTATTCTGATTCGCTACATGCATAGCGAGGGCCTCTGTTCTGGCAGTCTTGTTGCCAAAGGGAGCTTAAGAGGGTTCAAAGCTGGTCGACCACTCTGGACATGTCGTAGACACTCGAGTCACGACCCGGGGGTTAAAAAGAAGGTCCCCTTCACCCCGATTAGTCCGAATGGCGCTGGCTACCACCCCCACGCACAGGAAACAAACATACCTAACATAAATACCCCAGAAAGTGAATGGGAAAATCGCCCCGCCGGTAGCGTAGTGGTTATCGCACCAGACCGGTATTCTGGAGGTCGTGGGTTCGGATCCCACCTGGCGGGCATTTTTTCTTCACTTTCTTTCTTTCTTTCCAAATTCTTAATCTGTTTCAATGATCTACCACATCCTCCCCTTTGCTTTCCGAGGTTTTCTCGACTGCCAACCCTTATTTCTGTGTTATTTTCAACGAGCCCCTCATTTCCTATTCTGATTCGCTATATATATATATATATATATACACACATATATATATATATAGATATATATATATATATATATATATATATATATATATATATACACACAATCAGAGAAGGAAAATGACGGGTCATTTATTATCATTGAAACAGGTACACAGTTTTCAAACAAAGAAAGAAATTGGAGAAAAACATTCCACCCGGCGGGCATGTTTTTCTCCACTTTGCACCTACATGCTCGCTGCTTCCCCGTGCTTGGCTAATCCCAACAACGTGATACATCCGCGGGAGGTTCCAACATGATCTGGAACAACACGCTGGCCGGCGGCGGCTACGCGCTGCCAGATAACAGGAGAGCTTTGCATACCGCCGTGCATTCCCTGATAACGCGACCGCTTCCTGAGGCGCAGCTAAGAGCGGTGAGCTCATGCCGCGCTCCAATTTCGCACTAGGGTATATAGCAATCATCAGCGCATTTTTATGCACGCACTTCCGACCAAGGTACAGAGACCTATGTGCCATGGGCGGTCCAAATAGTGCAGTTTGAATTTTCAATAAATTTCGATGATTGTAGTTCGAAGTACTTTCAGTGTATTAAGAGAAGGTTAGCGTATATATACCCGGGCTGTGGCGTGGCTATGCTGTCAATTCTCGTAGTGTTTGTACAGCGTACGTGTTGCTTTTATGTCTTCGCAATAGTTGCAGGTAGTGGCAGGGACTCTGGAACGTTTTTGGGAGTGGAGGGGAGGGGGGGCCGGCGGAGGCAAGTATGGTCGTTTTTTAGGTTGAGGTTATGTTTATCTTTTAACAGCTATTCCTCCGCTTCCTCACAATATTTTTCATTTTTTATTTAGTTACGTTAGATCGTATTATTTTAATAATGAGTATAATTTTATTGGCAAAAACAATAATGTCCTAACCCATTGCTTCTCTAATAAATTTTACATATTTTCGTCCTCGCTCATTGTGAATTGTTATACACTTTAAAATTCATTGGTAGGTCCAGAAGTACTGAAAACGTGCGCAGACCGCGCGATTTGCCAAACGGGTTCGAAACTACGAAAAAGCATTTTTAGTATTTCTGCATTCGATCACGCAGTGCAGCAAATGTGAACTGACAGGAGTACAAAAATTTGATACAAGTAAACAAGTAAGTAGGCACTAGGTTCATAGCTACTGTCGCAGATTGACCAGCTTCATGGCTGGCATGACAAGAAGCCGTTGGGCAGTTGAGGTTGTCAAAGGGGGCCGAAGGTTGGCGTTCGTTCTGCCGTTCTAGACATAAAATCTTTCATAACGGAATCCAAGTGCGGTTCCGTACCTCTCTTGTTCTGCACGTGGAGGAGGAGCAGGTGTGTCCGCCTCCGCTGCGTCATTCAATTGCTTGAATATGTTTTTACTCAAAGTCCAATTCAAAATGTATTCATTTATGTGTTTACATGCCACGTTGCAAGGAGTGTGGTCAAAAAGCCAGCACAGGCGCTGGCTTGACGAGGACCCAACCCCGTGTACACATGTCGACGGCAGCGCAGCACTGCCGGCCTCTAATTCCAAAGCAAGTGTCATATGAAAAAAATGAACAGAAACAAGTCGAACTTCAGTCACTCGCCTCATAGCACTCAACAATAGCTCTCGTGGAGCAGCTGACGCATGCACTAAAAGCACGAGTTGCAAGTGCCGGACCACCCTGTCCATCTTATCTTACGCATGCAGACTTCCCCTGCAGACTCAATGAAATGCGTAGACATGTGGTCGGACCCTTGTCAGCAGGAGTGTTTGGGAAAGCACGATTTGCTCTGAAAGCTTGGTGATACCAGTCTCCAGCGTGTGCGATTCAAAGCTCATTTAGGTCGTTTGCCGCGAGTTTCGACTTTCAGCAGCGTCAGCCAAACTGGGCTCGAGGCTAATCAGCTGTTTCATGCCTGACTGTTCAAATCATCGTCGGATCTCGGTGGGAACACTATCGATAGATGGAAAAAAACTACTTCCTCTGTGACGACTTGGCGTCATGCGCTGCAGGCTGATCGGGCTTGTCAGTGAATCCAAGCCTCCTGGGTGGCTGCGGAAGTCTCAACGCAAGAGGTTCCTTGAGACCTAACACATTTGTTCTTAACGTTTGTCAACTGCCATAGGACGTCAAACTAAGAGCCTCTGCTGCCTCTTTTGCTCCTACAGCGCGGTAAGCTGGGCGTTGAAGCATACTCGCTAATTTCTGCCATGGGCCAAACAGAGTTATAGGAAGGTTGACGCCCAGCAAAGTTTCGCACTTATGTAATATATATACTTTCTCATATCTTTGTATGGCTGTCATACTGGTTCCACAGGGATCTCCGAGCTTGTACTAATTCCTGAAAAGTCGTGTGCACCCTTTAATAGTTGGCAATGAAACTTTTCATTGATTTTACTCTTACTGTCCACCTCGTTCGACACAGTGGTGGTAGTGGGGTGTTCGGCAAGGAAAAATCCTGCTTACCGCAACATTACCCCGGGAAGTGCAACGCTCGAAAAAGCAGTCTATCAATGGGCATATGTGTTTGGTCAATGTTTAGTGAAATAAATAAAATAGATCAATGAATAAAATACCCGATAGGCAAGAAGGGTTGAGGAAAAACAAGCAAGAGCTTTTGTACCTGAATAAGAAATTGTAAGTAGTGTTACCGCAGGCTGGCTGCCATAAAGCCGACATTGGGACCGTTAGGCTGGTCTAATTGATATTATTGTACGAGTTCTTCTACAGCTTGGTATGTACCCTGGTGTTCGATTACTTCAGGTTTGAATATTTCTGCAAGGAGTAGTCCTTCCTCCATTGTTATGGAGCAATCTATTAGCGGGTAATCAATCTCTTGTGCAGGTTTCCCGCATTTCAAATATTGGTCAGTTTTCGTTGGTACAGTGTCCGGTGATAGCCGGGCTTGCGTCGTTGTAGGCAAGTGCGGTGACACGAGATAAATATCTCCTATCTATTGACGTGTTGTTGTTCGCTCTCCGCGTGCAATTCAATGTTCTCTCATTTGCGTTGTGCATCTGTTTGCGTACTTCTGATTTGAGAGCTTGAATACGGGTATGTCGGGTGGCGTGCGGAAATCATTGGACCACATAACCACCAGTTCTAAAATTTGACTATAGCTCTTGTCAAAGATTTTATTTTAGCGTAAATGGTCGGAAATTGTGTGTATGTGAGGGGGGGGGGCGGCTGCCCCCTCTGGAAAAATGCTGGAAGGGGCCATCCTCAAACCTGCCCCCAGCCCCTGTGGTTCCGGAGTCCTCGGGGTGTGGACAGGCCAGGAATTTCTACGATATCGATGCGCAGCGTTGCGTTCACAGCTGTATGAGAAGTGTAACAGCGGTTAGAGATCTTTTATTCACCACAGGAAGAGACTAGGCCTGCTTAATTTAAGCACCGAATCAGTAGAAGCTTTAGGACACGCCGTCAACAAAAATAAAATACTACTCGGCTTCCCGCCTTGACTAAATAAGTACGCTGTTTGAAGTATGGACAGCCTTTGACGCGTAAACACATTTTCATTTGGTCTCATTTATTGCTTCCGTGATAGAGCTTCTGGACCAAAGCGCAGCGAATAGGCATCAGCGTCGCGTTACACTGGGGTAACGGAATGAAGGAAGGAACATTTATTCAGTAGTCCAAAGGTTGTTAAGCTCAAACTATGGTTGGGGTCCTTCGTCCAAACCTCCAGACGTTTTCGCCCCTCTCCACGCCCTCAGGGTCCAGCCCCTCTGAATCCCTGGGTCGGAGCTGGCCAGAGCTGCTTCCCATAGCACAAACCGATTGGTGTTATTGTCTGCTGAGGGCCGTACGTATGTTGTGGCAACCACATGTAGCGTGGTAAAGTATAGGGGGCCTTCCACATTTATTGCAGTTTTTATTGCGTTGTTGTAGATAAATCGTTGCTGAATGTGTCATGTTTGTGATTGTCTGAGTGTTCGGGCTTCCACAGAAGTAAGTTTCTGTTCCGGGGTGGGTACTTGGCTCGTACCTCTGTAATGAGCAACCACACTAAAGAAAAGGTGCTGCGTTCAAGAAGACAAAGAAGATGGGATAACCAAGCAATCCCAAGCTATAGGTTTGCGAGGAATCTGGTCCCACGATGACTTGATCCACGAGTGAGGAGGCCCCTTCGGAGCCAAAGTTGCCTTGTCGACACAAATATTCAACACGGCGCGCAAACTCGGTCGCCGATTCGGTTTTTTGTTGATGGAAACTTCGAAAGTGTCTACGGTTGACCCATTGCGATGCCGCGTCGTCTAAGTTAGCGGCGAGGCCTTGGACGAGGTAGTCATATTTATTGACGGCATATCCACCCGCTGGTCTGGTTGAAGCAACCATCTGAGCGAATCGACTCGCTTCTGCTCGTAAAAATGTCTTCAGGAGTGCCGCTTGCCGTTGCGGTGTGAAATTTTCGCATCCTGCGTCGATGAGATACGTTTTGAACGGGCGGTGCCACTCGCTCCATGGAATGGCCGGCCTCCCGCCCAAGCAATCACGGACGTCCGTGGAACGTCCGAAAAACAGCCGAACATCCAATGTCAAAATTGAATGGCCACTGTACGTCCAGTGTACGATGTACATTGGCGGGCGTACAGTGGACATCCAGCAATGGCTGTACGAATCATGCACATTTCTGTATGTGCAAAGGATGTCCTCCCCTGGACGCACAAGGTTACCACGAAGCATCAAATAATGACGCAAAGTGTGTATAAAAGCGATAACAGAAAAGCTACTCTTTTCAATTAAGATTTTGTACACCAAACTCTGACTTGTATATCGCAAGTTTTATTGCTATATTACAATTTTAAACGCGATTTTTTTAACGTTTTTCACGCACCTCCCTGACTCAAACGATGATCTCTTTGAGGAAGGGTATTTAAGAACTGGGAACCGCTAATGAAACTTGTGAAGCACGTTTATCATGTATACTTGCCTGCCAAGTAGCACTTTCAAGTTGTGCGGTGTAGCATTCGTTGAAGGAACATAAGCCTCTCGTTCCCAAAACATTTGTGATTGCGCAAATTTATACTGAACATCCAAAATACACCCCATTTCGGACGTCTGAACGGACGCACGGAAGTGTTAAATCCGGACGTCTCATGGACGTACATGGAGTATCCATCGGCTTTGAAATGGACGTCCTGCCGATGCCCGCTAGAGCCGGGATGAACGGACGTTCGACAACCGACGGACGACCGGTGGTTGCTTTGGCGGGCTCGACAAAAAAAGGTGGCTTTGCCGCGATCTTTAAACATAGTGAATTTAGTCTAGGCCAGAAGGAGACCAGCCGCCATATTCTGCCACTTGCCCGCCTCAAGATGCGGGCTGCACAGGGGATCCAGAGAGTATTTTTGAAACGTAGGTAGAAGCCACACAAATGCATGGCGATGCAGAACGTATCTTACAAGTAATAATACGCAACTAACCCCCACGTAAACCCACGGGAATGACATATACGAAATCATCACGTACAATAACCCGAGGAAACATTTTTACAAAATACTCACGACAAAAAAATTGGCAGAAATGCTAGGGCTGGAACTTAGGTTGCCTTTGCCTGTTTGACGAAGTTGAATTTGGCGTGCCCTATATTTACGCACCAAAGAAAATACGAGAACGAGAAAGTTTCTCCCAGACTTCGATACATATATTATTTGCGAAAAATGTGATTCTTTCGAGAGACTTTAACTGCGTCAGTGAGCGAGAAGACCGAACAGGCTGCCTGAGACCCAAGGACTCAGGTGCCGAATTCCTGTCCTAAATATAACAAACCCATGAAATTAAAGACTTTTCTCACATTAAATGAGAGATACCTATATCCGTGTTGCTTTCAGTGTCTTGAAATGATGTGATTTGATGAGCCACCAGGCTGCGACGTTATATGTTGTCTGGAAAACCCATCGAAAGTGTCACGCAGTGGTCTTCGGTATAATGAAATATGCAAATGTGGAAGTGCTGTATAATGCAGTGCAATGGATTACCAGGAATGTACCACGCAGTTATCAACATAAAATTGCTACAATCGTTTCTGCGTTGCCGTCTGTTAGGCATGGTTGCCCGATGTCTCCACTGTTTTTGTTTGTTTTCGAGCCTTTCTACTTGAAATATATTCAAACTAAGAGGTTTAGGATTTTAGTTGGAACACAAGTGCGGTTGTTGACATATGCGGGCTACGGGGCAATGCTTTTTAGAGATAAAGGAACGTGCAAAATGTGGCTGAGGTTACACATAATATCTGTGTGCAAACATGTAGTGCTATGAAGCAGGTAAAGTGTTCCGCACTGTGAACTGTCAACCAATTCCACATTCGGAGGTTTAAGGTTGCAAACAAAAATATCTTGGCGCTCCTCTTGATTTTCTACCAAGACAAAAGCAAAATCGCAAGGAACAATGGATAAGATTGCGCGAAAATGCACCGAATTGGGGAGGCCACAGCCTATCGGTATTGGCTCGTGCCACCATCAGCGACATGGTCTTCGTTGCCAAGCTATGCTTCGTACTGCAAACAATACACTGTTCGCGCGTTACGGTGCGCAAATTACACGGTATTTTCTCTGCGTGCATTTGAGTTCCTCAAAGGGAGAGAACCAGCGGTACAAATATCTCGTAGAATACTATTGGCAGTGGTAGGTTTATCGATCTTTTTTTTGCGGCAACTTTTCAGCAGCATGCGAGTGATCCTGTTCTTCGCACACTTCCGCAAGGTGTATTAATAGGTGCACTCCCGCAGTTTGTTGTCCCAAATGAGGACGATAGTTACACCTTCAAAGGTTACCTGAAGAAAACTTCAATCGTTAAAATGTCTCTGCAGGAGGTTTTATCTCTATTATTTTTGCAGTGTTTCAAGAAAATGTCGATGAGAAGATTTAAAAAAATGTTCTTTTCCCACTCTCGCTGAACCCAACTACGAATTGCAGTGGCCCAGGGCAAGATGTGTCGCGTCAAAAAATGGCACTCCTAGTGTGCATAAGAAACAACTTTACAATTTTCTTTTCTAAACTTCACTATGGAAACTGCCAATCAAAACAGATGGCTGAAGAATTGTTGTTCGTAGCATGGGCAGCAGTTTGCCTTTTGTGTCGGAAACCGAAAACCATAGACCGAGTTTTCATCGCTGGAATGCACTATTGCTTAACTAACCTAGTCGAGCCGAGTTTCGCCGTCACGAGCGATTTGATCTTCGTTTGACCGCAGATGCACCATAGCCTTAGCAACGAATCACATGACTCGAACGTCCAGCTCCGCCGCCGCCACTGCGGGCTTGGCGCATGCGCTCTCCTCAGCTGAGTCGCGGCCTGACCACGCTACTCGCCTCGCGCCTGGCTAAGAGAAGCGTCGGGGTCACCTAGTCAGTGCGACCTTCGTTGTGAATGAGAACGAGGTCGGGCCGTCCTCTTTGAGCTTTGCGCGGGAGCTGGAGGCTTTGCGTCGTCGCCAGCAAACGCCGTCTGTCCACCCCGCGGATATCGCTTGGCGATCTGCTTCACTGGAGAGTGTCCGGAATGCCAAGAGCGCGAAGCTAGCGTCGGAGACTGCGGAAGATGCAGCCGTTCGGCGTAGTCTTTTGGTCTGTCTAAAGGTGCGTGTCCACACAAGCCTAACCACTCCCATATCTAGCTACCGGCCTAGGTACAACCATTACACCTGGCTTAACAATAACTGTACGACTAAGTGTAGCCATTACAGCTAAATCAAAGTTTAACCAAGTGAAACGAAGACTTAACCCGTCTAGACCAAGCTTTCGTTTGGCATATACCAGGTTAGCTGGGCTAAGCCGTAGCCATTTTCGGGGAACGTAATTAGGCAGGCACAGAAAAACGGCTTGCCCGTGACACCACATGTATGACAATGGCAATGTACCGTACTGTCTAATAATGCTTGTGGGCCTACACGCCACATGGCGATTTTATGGCAATGCGCCACCGTCATGATAACGCGGAGACATTCAGCAAGTACTTTGCTCAGAATGTCAGTACGCTAAAAGACGCAATTTATATGCAAGGGACGAAGATTGTGTGGTTGCCCATTTCGGGATAACTGCCGGTTTTTGATGTTTACAATAGCATCCACAAACAAAAATTGGTAAGCTGTTTTTGAACCTACACTGACGGTTGGGATTGTTCAAATGCTATAAAGTAGAAAAACGGAGATAGCACAGTTGCTAGAGCACTGGGATGCTAATTCCAGACCCGAGTTCATATCCCATGAGATCACACATATGTGTTTTACTTATGTACTCTTTAAATTGGCGGCCATTTTCTTTAACAGACAATAATAACGACGGTTTTTCGCAGATTTGGGCACTTCAAGCTTTCCCCTTAATATTTGTCTAAAAACATTTTTGGGCGCATTAACAGCTGTTTCTCGTCGGTAGCAACAGCGTTAATTACTCCGCGTTTGTTCGCCTTCCAAAGACATTTAACAAAATGCAGAATCTGGCTTCGAAAGCCACGAGGAAGAGAGATCGATGTACTCTGTCTGTCACTCCTCGTTCAACTTTGATACAGCGTTGTGCTCTTTTTCTAACCCCTCTCCCCCTATGTTATACCCATCACGGGCCCTAAGGGTACTGAATTAAAAAAAAAACAGAAAATGCTCGTCGTAAACAGGCACTGGGCAACGGCTAAAGAGAAAGACATTTATCAGAACCGTGAGTCTGGCTATCGGCCAGGTAAGTGCTTCAAATACTCGGCGCAGACAGGCACTGAACAACCAGCTTATCTCAAGCCAAAGGGAACAGTGTGCAAAGGAGACAATTACCTATACTGGCGGCGGTTGGCGATAACATGCGATAGAGAAAAGAGACCGCTCGCCATGAACAAAGCAGAAGCAGCTTTGTATTTGTGACTCACGAATTCGAGAATGGAGAAATGAAGTGTGCCGTGTGACCCAGATGGAAAGATATGTTAACACGGTTTCTGAAACCCTTTCCGAGGTGCTACCGTGATAGGATAAAACCCCGTGGGCCCGCAAATAAATGCAGTTAATCGACGTAAGCGAGTTGTCCGACCGGAGATCCAGGGGTAAGATCAGATCCTCGACGCTTCCCTGCTCTAGTGAGAAACCGCCGCAAATGAACCTAACAGCTTAAAGTGCGTTGTTGAGCTGGTTGATGATTAGACATTAAGTTTTGAACTATACGCAGAAACTTGACGAAGGCGAAGACAGGACTACGGCGGTGTGTCCTGTCGGTTCTTCCATTAGTTCACTGAGTTGAAACCATGTTGTTATAACAGAACTAACTGACGCAGTCGGACAAATCTCCTTTGTGAAGGTAACAAGAACGCCGCCGGCCGGTCAACCGAGAAACCAACTTGACCAGCGCTAAGCCGGCGCTAAAACGGAAAGAACGAGGTCGACCTGACAGTTTGCTGAACAAGAAACCGGGAGGAGCAGCGCGGCAACGGAGTACGCATCTGACAAAGCTCAACCGTCACTACAAGATCGAAACGATGCCGGTCAGTATCTTGTTTGAATGTAAGTTTGCGGCTCACCGTGATATCTTAAGGGGCGCTTTTTGCCCAGCTGCGAAACAATGGATCAGAATCAAGAATCGCATGGTGAGCAGATGTAGCTGGACGTAAACGTTTTTGTGACAAGTATTGCGCAGAGGTCAGCGATGCCTGTGTCTGACGAGATCACTTAACTGCAGGTGTAATTCAGGATCCCTGAGGCAGAATCAGCTTAGAGAAACAAAAGTAATCGCATGGTGAAATGAGCACTTCTGATCAGGCTATATGCAAAATATGTCACGGGCTTAAGGAAGCTTTTACTCTGGAGTAGCCGCCACGCTTACGATTACCATAAAAAAATATAAACTGCACTGAAAGTCCCCATTATCATCAGACGTGCGCACTCCGCTTTCTCTCGACGGGTCGGCAGCCGGAGGACCTCTAGGTCCATTACATGGTGCTGGAAACTCGGGATCTCGCGACAAGGCCTAGCTCATCGACGCCCGGCGTCGCGCAAGCCCTTTGAACCGACAAGGCGCCGGTGACCTTGGCCCCAGAATCCCCGGCCGCCAGCTGACCGGCATGGAACAGCTACTCCGACGTCACCCGGGCCTCCACTGTACCCGCCGCGTTGGCTCAGTGGCTAAGGCGTTGCGCTGCTGAGCACGAGGTCGCGGGTTCGATTCCCGGCCGCGGCGGCCGCTTTTCTGATGGAGGCGAAAAGCAAAAACGCCCGTGTGTGCGAGATTTCGGCGCACGTTAAAGATCCCCAGGCGGTCAAAATTAATCCGGAGCCCTCCACTACGGCGCGCCTCATCGCCTGCGTTGCGTCGGCGCGTTAAACCCTACAATCAATCAATCAATCAAGCCTCCACTCTGTGCTGCACTGCCTTATGGAATTGGCAGCAGCGTTGCCAGGGCAACGTGGACTTTCGGCGTCCGAGGTAAGCGTTCTGCTTGAACGAATCGAAGCGCTCCATCAGCAGATAAGCAAGCTCGATGACCGGATTTTTGATGAGACGCTCGACGACCCGCTTGATAATGAGACGTCGGACGCTGGGAAATACGGCCATAAGGACGTGAACACGTCAGCGACCCTGCGTTTCGAGCTGCAGAACGCCCTTGCATCCATACTACCCACTCGATGCTTCCGATGGGTAGTTCGGGCTGTGCCATCTGGTTCTGTCGGTCCCTTATGGCTTGAGTTGAGGTGAATGTCTGCTAATGTGTTTTGAGGAGGACGAGGAGATAGCCTTTATTACATCAGGAAGACGCTAAGTCAAGTGGGGGAAGTGGGAGTAGAGTGCTATATTCGTAGCTTGGGACATCTTGAAAATAAATCGTTCAAGTTGAAGCTAGTTGGCTCCTTACGAAGGGGGAAGAGGCCACGTGGGGTGAGGAGAGCAGGCTCACGGCTCTAAACTGCTCGCGCTAGAGCGCTTTCTAGAAGGCGGTGGGCTGGCGATACCCATTAACAACTTGTCTAAGGAGTAACTTTATTCAGTGACGGCGACAAGCGAATGACACGAAAAACGTAACTCAATGGGTGCAGCAAACAGTGTGGGCGACAGCAACAAATGAAAAAAAAATTAATACACTGGCATCAACTTCCTTGTCGCCGTCGCTCGTCGGGGTCGCTCGCTGGTGGGCCGCTCGTTGCTTACCAGCAAAAAGCGAGTGACGGCGACGGCCCGTCGCTGCCGCTGTTGTCGCCTTCGGCGGCCTGCGCAAATGTTTTTCTCGCTCGTCGCTGCCGCCCACACTACTAGCTTGCTGCGGCATGTCGCGCGCGGCCCCCTTCCTGTTACATCGTATTTGCTTATTTTGCTTCCATTTGCGAGTATTTTGGCGGGAATTACTTCAAGCGGCTTCTTTTCTGCTACACCGTGTTTGAGTCTCTTCGCTTTTGTTTCTTCCTGTTACGGCGCAAATTATGTCAGCAAGCATACCGCTACGAACTACAGCTTCTATAGGATCAGGGTTATGCGCGGCTGGTGTGCACCTACTGCAATCATGTGCCATCACATTCGGATTTCACGGGGGGCGCATTATTCTCCAAATTTTAAGTTTCCAATTAATTGTTTTGTGAATATTGTCAAGCGGAAACACTAGCCCCTCCGAGTTTCCGATCCTTGGCCAATCCCTCAGTGGGTTTGTGCCACAAGAAAAGAACAGCGATAACTTTGGTACTGCTGGGAACGTTCGCAGGCAATGCTGCTGGCAACATTACACAATGGGATGTCCAAGAAGTGCACTCTTCCGGCAGTGTACGAAGACATGTTCTATGGTTTCGGGTTGCTTGCAGTACATAGATTTTAACAGCGAAGCTGGGGAACCAATCGTTTACTGTATGGTGTCTGCAGTTTCAAGAATACAAAGAAAATGCCGAGCGCTCATGCACGCTTGCCTCGAGCGCCCGTTAGTCAAGCTCAGCATACCCACTTAGGAAGGTATGCCAACATTGGCTAGAAAAAGCTCCAGTGTTTATCGTATCGTGGCAACAATTGCTCGGAACGACAAAGATGCCATAGCGTAAACGCCCCTTCTTCGTTCTCGCTCGTGTCGTCGTGCGCATGCGCCCTGTACTGTGGAAGAGCCGTGACTTGAATGTAGAAGATGCTGAAGGTGACCATTGAATCCTTATGGCGCGGCCGTAGCAATAGGCCGCGCTTCAAGAGGCTCAGCGGTCAAAGCATTTGCCAGAGACGATAAGCCGTGCTTGCAGAGTGGTGTACGAAAACGTTGACCAAAACGACGAACACCAGACTCGTTCAACATAAGGTCATTGAAATGCCATGCCGCCGACGTCAACCACGACACCATAACTATACTAAACTGAACTTTGTGTGCGTCAATGATCACCGACATCTCCGCCATTTAAGTCTAGCGCATGCGTGCAAGCTTCCCTAATTTTTTTCCGTTCAATCCGCATGGCATTCGGTACCTCCCAATAGAAAACGGGGAGGGCGTACAGTGCGATCTGATTTAATTGATTGATTAATTTTAGGGTTTAACGCGCCGACGCAACGCAGGCGATGAGGTGCACCGAAGTGGAGGGCTTCTGATTAATTTGGCCACCTGGGGATCTTTAACGTGCGCCGAAACCTCGTGCACACGGTCGTGTTTGCTTTTCTCCTCCATCTGCAGTGCGATCTGCTAATGGTTCTCGGTCTCCACAGTATTTGGAGAGTACGCAAGGAATGTCTCTTTGGTGATGTGTGTGGTCGGCCGGCGCGGATGTTTTCTCGTGAGACTGCGTTGCTTTATCTTGAAGGGCTCAAAGTCTAAGAGCCTACGCCTAGCGAAGTCTAAGAGCCTACGCCTAGCGGGTTGGCACGCGTCGAAGCATTGACTGCTCCGAAATCTTTTGTGGCATTGTATTGTGGCATTGTACTATCTCGTGTTGTCCTGTGTTGTCCCGTGTTGATTTTTGGGATTATGTCAATGTCCGGACAAAAAAAAAAGAAAATATAGCGCGGTGGTAATGCATCGCAGTGCTACTACAAACAAGCAGCCGGGTGCGAAAAACGCTACTCACGTACGCTCTCCGAGTTTCTCAAAACCGCAATTACTAGCCGACGGGGTTCCGCCGGAAATCCTGCATGCCGTCCATGCATGCGGAATTTCCACAAGCTTTACACTCTTGACACAAAAAGGTATCCTTGGGCACCCGAATAGCATCTTGAAAAAGGCAAGAACACAATTGTGCATTGAGTACGTGTTTTTGTAAGAGTGCGTTCCGAAACGTCGCAGAGAGAAATTTGCCGCGTATCTGCTTGCTTCGCTTCAAATGTCAGACAGACACAGACATGCGGAGAGGCCAAAATTTTCCCCGAGTTTTTTGGGCATGTGTTCGCGTGTAGACTTGGCACCTTTGACGACTGGCATGGTGGCTGAAAATGGAAAACCGACGATTCGCGTTTCGCGCGCCTGGTGTGCGTCGTGTTGCCTCCGGGGACGCCTCGCCTCACGGTCTTTCAGTAGCCGCTCGGCACGTTGCTCGTACGTTGTCGGGGCACGCGTGAGATGACGGGGGTCGGCACGCTGGCGCTTCTCCGCCGCGACGTCCTCTTTGGTATTTTCCTCGATTTTTGCGGTTATGTTTTCCATGTAGACTTCACGCTTCATGACCACTACAATGGTCGATCAAGGGTGGAAAACCGTGTGATCTGTCGTTGTGCTTTCGAGAGCTTTGTGCACTCTGCACGCAACGTATGCATACTATCCGCCGAACGCACCGGCGAAGATGCTTCTGGTTACACAGTGGCGCCAGGGTGCAGTGGCCCTGGGAAACACACGGACGTGCGCACCTAGGGCCATTACCAGGTGACGCCACCACTGCCTCGGCGTTGTGTTCAGGCCAGCGGCTGCAGTATTTCTTATTTTATATCGCAAAAATCGAGTAACCACGTGTTTTTTTAAATAAAGAAACGCTGCAAATATCACGTATGTGTTGATGATCTGCCTCAAATATGCGCAATGGCTTGTTTTTGCTGAACAATGTTGACCAGTATGAATGTTTGCACCAGATATAAAAATTTAGAAATGGCTTTAGGTACGTAAACATCTCATTCAGTATTTGCCTAAACTTTGGACGTTCGGCTGAATCGAGGGACCGACAGAGAGGAGACAGACGTACAGACCGACGGAAATTTTCGCGTCCAAGGAGACCACCCAAAAAAGCATCCTTTAAATTACCGGGTCACGGCACAGCCCCAAAAGAAATCAATGGTCTCTAATTGGTGGCATAAGCGACAATAATAGAACCCTGAAAATGGAAGTCTTTATTGCGCAGCCGTGTTTCAGCCTGAAGTTTTTATGCATTAACCTTAAGAAAATAGTTTCTTATTTGGCCCAACGCACTTTGGCATGACGGGATTTAGAGCACTTCTCTTACAGTCGTCTAAGAAAGTCTGGCGATAAAAATCATGAAGTAGAGTCTCAGTTGTGGTGTTCGTCACAGAATTCCTTGAAGGACTCGGCAGGTATTTCGATGATACCTGCGCAGTAAGCGAGATAAAAGTGTCCACAACCGTTTTGAAAAAACCCCATGGCGGCATCCTGTCCACTTCACCCGTTAAAGCCAGGCTCAAAGATAATAAGAAGTTTGGCATTGCCGCATTCTAATTAAAAACGTGTTAAAGACATGAATTTGAGGTCTACATGAGTAATACGAGTATGGTAATTACAGAAGCACCGAAGCACGCTTACGCCTACAGCAAGTAGGTACAGCTTCCAAGAGCGACGATGAAAACACGAGGGGAGGAGAAACCGGCGTAACGAGAAAGGAATAATGAGGACGGTACGAATGGGACTCAATTGCACCACTGAAATCCTTGACGCATTCAATAGATTCACCGTTTTTTTAGATGCGACGCTGACAGCATCTCTTGTCGGCGGCCCTGTCCTTCCTGCGTGCGTCCGTCGTCGGCGTCCGCACTCTCCTACGCTCACCCCCTCTCCTCTCCGATAGCGAACACTCTCTCGTGAGGGGCATTGGATTGGATTCGATTGGCTTGGCTTGGCTTGGATTGGATTAAAGTGGATTGTGTTGGATTGTGTTGCGTCATAGCCGCGGCAGATGCACTGGCGCCAGCGCGTGCCCAGGTGAGAGCGAACTCTCTCTCTCAACATCTGCGGGTGTGCGGCCCAGCGCGCTCTCACTCCGCCGGTGGGCGGCGCTATGCGCGGTGCTGCGCGTGTGCAGTACTCTCTCTCTCCGCAGTCTCCTCTCCTTCGGGCGCGCTGCGCATATAACCGGTGTGCCCCTCTCCGGCGGCCTTTGGGTCGACGGTTGCTCTCCGTTGCGCTTGAGCCCCCCTCAGCGTCGCATCACACCGGGGTTCCCGCGAGGGGAGGTGGGCGTAATTTTTTTTCACGGCATTCAGCTTGCTATAAACATTGCGCGTTCTTTCGAAGCAGGTTGCGATCAAGTATTCTCTTACAAAAGGCTGCCTCTTATCACACGTGTTGTTAGAATTGGATGTTGCATCTGCGTTAACGAAAACAGAGGTCAAGGAGTGGGAGGTCTGTCTTTATCTTCTTATGAAGGTAAAGGTCTTGCTTGTGCCGGAGACATAGCGTATTTTCGCTGACACACGTGGTGCTCAAGGTTTCCGTACATAAACCTAGCAGTTACGTGATTTGTCTGTATCAGGCGTGCACGTGGGGAAGACTAATTTGAAAGGTATTTGCAAGAGCGGAAGCCTAGGCCAGGTGGTAATCGTGGTGGTTGGAAGCGCAAACTAATGACAGGGATAAGGGAAGGAAACGAGAACGAAGACGACACTTCCATGTCCCGCTGAACCGAACAATGAAGCATGGTACCATCATGGCAGGCCATCTAGGCAAGCATGGTAAGCACCCTGATAGTATGACCACTTTATGTCGTTTTCGTTTTCTTCTCTTGTCCCCGCCGTTAGCTTGCGCTTCCCACCACAACGATGTAAAAAACGACTGAACTCAAAATACAAGTTACTCTAGATTGGCTGATTGCCCTAGATTGCTCAGGAAAACAAATATGGCACTCTTACGGGTAGGTTTTTAAAAAAAATGCAATGTAGAAAATAGCTAAAACGTGAAAACAGGTACCGCTGCCACTGGCTATACCGCGCAACTTTCACCGGAAGTGCTTAAAGGGGCCCTGAAAGGCGTTTTGAGCACACTAAATGAACTAGTGCAATCGTTAGACTGGGTCGTCAACGTCACCTGTGCCAAGTATTACTCTTTTACGCGCAGCGGAAAGCTCACACTTTTCTTGCAAAGTTTGTCGCTTTTTTCTTACCCTTCCCTTCGTGTTTTTGGACGCCGCCATCTTCACATGTCTACGTCATCGATTCCCAGATGTTCGTCATGAGCTAGACATCCTGCTATTGGGCGGCTTTTTCACTCACTTCCGGCAAAGAGATGAGTCGGCTGCTCAGCGTCGGCTCGCCGGCTGACCTGCCAGTGGAGTGCCGGAGGGCTTGGACGTTTTACGACAAACGAAACAAGTGTAAACAAACGCTTAACCGTTTGTATTGAATGCAACACGGCCATAACACGACATGGATATTCTCTTACCTGAGTACGTTTCATATAAAAAGCGTTGAAGCCTCGTGGCACTTCTTTCGTGCAATCGCAGAGAACGCCCTGAGCTGAATGCCCCGGTTTGGCGCACACATTTTATTCAACTTCAAAACAATCCAGAGATGCGTTTCGAACGAACACAACGTCACAACATGCGTTGAAAGTCTGAACCGCGATTGAGAGACGATGGGTTGCCTCCTCCTGCCCATCGTAAATTCGGCCCTCACCTCGCGCGCGGTTTGCGGGGACGAACAGCAAGTTACTTAACTCTGGCGCACAAGCCGAGATGGCTTTTAGCCACGCACACTGCACATACCCCATGCGAGGTTGAGTCGTTCGTCGCTCTAGAAAGATAATCCAGAACACGGGAAGCACTATCCCCCGCAGAAGCACAACGTCGCATTTCATCGCGAAACAAATGCCAAACGCATCTCGCACTTCCCAATGGGAGTTAGTGGTACGCCTGCAGTTCCCACATGTCGCGAAGTGGTGCCGCGAGCTGAACCGGGATCACGGAACCGTAACGGACTTCTAGAGTGGTTTGTGCCTTGTTGCCAATGCAACCGATATTTGAGATTGCCAAAGAAATGGCGCTCGCTCCAGCGCTAGAAAGCTCAGAGCCGCGATGCGATGCGATGAGGCTTTGAAGGGGGGGGGAGGGGGGGGAGGGGGAAAGGGCCCGAAACTGTCTGGCCAAGGGTGCCGACACCTTATCACGCCTCTCAGAGCCGCGGCGGAGCATGTTTTGCCAACGTTGCCGCTCTCCACCACGCGTCGCCCCAAGCTGAACAGGTCACATGATTGAAGCGTTTTGTGCACGGGTTCTGTATCGGTTTAAAATGTCTTTTTCGCATGCCGCCGCCAGGAATTACCACCGCCAGAAAATAAGACCCGGCACCAGCGGAACCACATCTGATACGGCGCTTCTTGGATAAACGGTGCGCGGTGCATCAAAGAGAACGAGCGCAGATCCTCCCCGTGCGGCTGCGAGTTCACCGCCGATAAAAAGCACAACGTACACCGCGAAAGGGCACGGCCAGGCCGCCGCACACATGCGGCCAGATTTTGAGTTCGCTTTTGCAGCCTTGAGCGGAGTACGGGATTCATGGTGTCAACAAAGCTTGTCCGTAGCAGACGGCAGTCTGTGCAGCGCAAGAGCGGAAGTACGTCACCGCTAAGGAGCGCGGCATCATGGGAGGCAAGGCTCGAGCGCCGTCAACAGCGGAGAGTAAGTCGAAAGGAGGAGAAAACGCGGAGCGACGATAATGCGCGGTTTTTGATTTACGATTTCTCAGCTAATACGCATCGCTTTAACAAAATTCTCGCGGGAGGAGATTGCTAATACATTGCTTTTTTTGCTTACATGTACATCCATGCATAGGCGGAAGGTATTTCAGGACCCCTTCAAATCGTCTGGCATGCGCAACGTCTTTCCTGGCTGCCGCTAGATGGCCTTGCTCGGCCATACTTGGAGCGGCGGTAACACTTTTTGATGAAAGGAGTGTGCGAGCTACGCTCGAGTTGTTGGTTCAACGACAACATTCGAGGGGCCTCACGAGGACATGTTTTTCTTCAACAAAGCGTCAATGCTGATGACGGGTTTCATGAAGAAACATTTTTCTTAGTGGTCGAGAGCTGCAAACGACGCGGGAGTTCGGGAAAGCACGACTTATTTCAACGAAACTGACTAAACCGCTCAGAGTGCGGCATGGTTGTATTCGGTTGCGCCTCTACCGCTGGACTTCATCGCTGCTTCGCTTGCTTCGGATTTATCGCGACGCACAGTCTCTGTTAGTGTAACGCTTGTTAAGAGATTTATTAGCAATTTCTCGGCAATTAAAGCACATTTAAGCACCGAATCAACTCTTAAATGGCTTTGGAAAGGCAAGAATTTCGTTCGAAACCAACTTGCTGGCTGCCTTCAGTGTCCTTTTAAGCACCTGATTACAGAAGTAACAGAGCAAGTTCACGATATAAGCATAAGTGTAATGCTAACAATGCTGATAAGCCAAGCCTCTAGTAACGGGAACAAAGACGTACTCGCGAAGCAATTATGACTATTGTATTGAGGGGACACAATCGCTACACTGGAGACGTTTCTGTATTTCTGTTCGGTCTCTAATACGATGGACTCTGAAGCCTCTTTCTCAGCGGCAGCTCTGAGACGTGGTTGCACAAGAAAGTACATTTAAGAATAATATTGTTACGGTGCAAAGGGTTTAATTAAAGCCGTGATTAGGAATAAGAGCGTTGAAGGAGGCGGCCACCGATCCTGCGGTCAGTACGAGTGCGGTTCGTCCTCCACTTCCTCTTCTGCTCCACCCCTTGACGCATACCCCGCTTGGGGATTGGTCGCGACTAGTCTAGCGCTGTACAGTTTCGAGCGTGACATTTCCCCCTTCGCAGACGAAGCCCGTCGGGCGAGGCACGAGGAAGTCACAGGCGAGGGTGAAATGTCTTCAGCCGGGCGACGTGGGCGAGTTCAGTCTTGCAGCTTCTCCGTCCAGGGGTCGTTACGCGCGAGATAACGTAGGTGACATCACTCAACCGATCGACGACAACGTATGGTCCCGTGTAATGCGACAAGAACTTGCTGTACAGGCCCCGTTTGCGTACAGGCGTCCACAACAATACCATGTCGCCTTTAGCGTACGAAACCGCACGGTGCCGACTGTCGTAAAGGCGTTTTGAGCGGCCCTGGGAGGCCAGGGTACGTAAACGAGCGAGTCGACGAGCTTCTTCAGCGAGACAGAGGGTGCGCGAAACGGATGGGTCGTGACCTAAAGAGAATGGCAATATTGTATCCAGGGTGTTAGGAGGTGTACGGGCGTAGAGCAAATAGAACGGGCTGTAGCCAGTGGTCTCATGCTGGGCCGTGTTATAAGCGTATGTGATGAACGGCAAAATCTCATCCCAGTTTTTGTGGCGAGAGTCAACATACATCGCAATCATGTTTGTGAGAGTCCTGTTGGTACGCTCGGTCAAGCCGTTTGTCTGGGGATGATAGGGTGTCGAGTGACGAAAGTGAGTTGAACAAAGACGCAGCAAGGCTTCCACAACATCAGCGACGAACTGACGTCCACGGTCGCTGATAATCACCCGAGGAGCACCATGCCTAAGGATGACGAACCGGAGCAGGAATGTCGAAACGATGTCTGCCTTCGCAGCTGCGACAGCCGCAGTTTCTGCATAACGCGTCAGGTGGTCGACGCAGACAATGATGTAGCGATTACCAGTCGAAGAGCGTGGAAAAGGTCCGATTAAATCAATGCCGACTTGGTCAAAGGGGAAACAAGAAGGTGTTATAGGTTGGAGTAGCCCAGATGGAATGCTCGTAGGGCGCTTGTAGTGCTGACATCGGAGGCAACTCGAGACATATTGTTGAACTTCAAGGCGCATTTTCGGCCAGAAGAATCTTTCTTGGGTACGGTGTAAAGTTCTTACGTAACCCATGTGACCGGCTGTAACATCGTCATGCATAGTGCGTAGAACTGTAGCACGCAAAGGTTTTGGCACGACAAGAAGAAAACGCGCTCCCCTAGGCATGTAGTTAATCTTGTAGAGTAGCCCATCATGCAACGAGTAGCGCCGGGGAGCCGTAGTATCAGCAGCAGCAGCGAAGAGGTGCTGGATGCTTGGGTCTTTCTGCTGTTCTGAACGGAAGGTTGCAACATCGGGGAATTCTGTGTCTACAGCTGCCAAACAGTCGTCGAAATGGTCTTCTTCCCGATCAGTGCACGCATTTGGCAGCCGGGAAAGACAATCAGCGTCTGCGTGCCGACGACCACTCTTGTAGGCAATGACGAAGTCGTACTCTTGGAGCTTTAAGGCCCACCTTGCTAGTCGGCCGTTAGGGTCACGGAGGCCGGTCAACCAGCACAGCGCGTGGTGGTCGGTGATGACCGTAAATGGACGGCCGTACACGTAGGAACGAAATTTGCTGATCGCGAAGATCACAGCCAGGCATTCTTGCTCGGTGACTGTGTAATTGCGCTCATCTTTGCTGAGGCAACGACTGGCGTAAGCGATCACATGCTCAGCATTGCTATGCCGCTGGATGAGCACTGCACCAAGTCCAACACCACTAGCGTCCGCATGTATTTCGGTGGGAGCGCCAGGGTCAAAGTGGCGAAGGATAGGGCCCGACGTGAGGAGATATTTAAGGTGGGAGAACGAAGATTCACACTCGGCGGTCCAGGTAAAGGCAGTATCTTTGTGCAAGAGGCTAGTGAGGGGAGACGCCAAATCTGCAAAGCGGGGCACAAAACGACGGAAGTATGAACAAAGCCCCAAGAAGCTACGGAGCTCTCGCACTGATTGGGGCGGCTTAAATCTCTCAACAGCGGCGATTTTTTGAGGGTCCGGTCTCACGCCATCCTTATCAACAAGGTGTCCCAAAACCAGCGTTTGACGCTCACCAAAATGACATTTCTTCGAGTTCAACACCAATCCGGCGCCTTTTAAGCAGCTGAGGACTGTCTCGAGTCGTGCGTTGTGCTCGTGAAAAGTTCGTCCGAAGACTACTATGTCGTCGAGGTAGCACAGACATATGTCCCATTTCAGGCCGCGCAGAATTGTGTCCATGAACCGCTCGAATGTCGCTGGCGCATTGCAGAGACCGAATGGCATCACGTTAAATTCAAAAAGGCCGTCCGGAGTGACGAAGGCTGTTTTTTCTCTGTGGTTAGGGTCCATGGGGATCTGCCAATAGCCGGATTTTAAATCTATTGAAGAAAAATAAGATGCAGAGTGCAGGCAATCTATCGCATCATCAATTCGGGGCAGCGGATAGACGTCTTTTTTGGTGATGGCGTTCAAACGTCGGTAGTCCACACAAAACCTCCAGGTACCATCTTTCTTCTGTACGAGGATCACAGGCGCTGCCCATGAGCTGGCCGACTCACGTATGACACCTTTTTGTAACATCTCTGTGACTTGCTCAGAGATTATCTTTCGTTCAGATGGTGCCACCCTGTAAGGTTTCTGTCGAACCGGGTGCGCCGACCCGGTATCTATAGTGTGACGAGTGCGGGAGGATGGAAGTGCCGCCTGAGAGACATCCGCAGCAAAGTCGAAGACAGAGGCATGTCGAGAAAGGATGTCGACCAATGCGTTTCGTTCATCCGAGGAGAGCGACTTATTAACCATGCTGAGAAGCTTCGAGTTCGGGAAAATAATGTCAGCAGGGGCAGCCTCACCAGCACACAAAGTGGCGACTGAAATATGGTCGTTTGTCTCGTAGTCGGCCAGTTTCATATCCTGCGGTAACACCACGCTCTGCGAAGAACAATTGAGAGCGCACACATAGCTACGTCCTCGTTCAACAGATATAACACAACGGGGCACCAGAAGGTCTTTCTTTGCACAGTTCGGGGAGAGTGGCTCCACTACAGCGTCAAATATGCCGGCGTCACTTATAGTACTCACTGGTACGATCGCCAGGGACCACGCAGGTATAACTGTGCCCTCAGAAACACACAGAGTACCAGTATTTTCATTGATATGCGGCTCATCATCGAGTGCAGAGAACCATAAGTTGTTAACAGAAAGTTCGCCCGTCGCGCAATCGACATTGGCACCGCAATCCCTCAAAAAGTCGATGCCCAAAATTACGTCATGGGTTGACTTGGCAAGAATTGCGAATTCCGCTTTGAACGTCCGCCCTCCGATACAAACATTGACTGTACACACACCAAGAGGGTGCAGCGGCTCCCCACCGACTCCACGAAACGAGGTTCCCTTGTCCCATTTGAACATTACTTTACGTCCCAGGCGATCTTTAAACGCATTGCTCATAATTGAAACCGTTGCACCAGTGTCAACTAAAGCCACTGTAGAAACACCGTCCACGAGCACTTGAACTTTGTTTGTCATCATAAATACTGGCAGAGGTTGTTTATCTATCGAAGGCTGTCCGGCGACCTCACCTCCATCGGTCGCGCCGGCTAGTTTCCCGGCGAAGGGGATGCAGCGCGGCGACCAGGCGATGGGGATCGGCGCTGTCGTCCAGCGGGTGGTGTTATGCTGCGATCGGAGGTGGCCGGAGAAGCATTGCGCTGCGAACTGTTCCGAAAATTGTTAGCGGAAAGCGGGAGCTGAGACCAGTGACTTTCGACAGTGTGGTTATGTCCTGAAGCAGTATACCGGGAATTCTGTGCTTGCTCTTCGCGACGACGACGGCAAAACCTTGCAATGTGGCCCGGAATACCACACCAGTAGCAGGTAGGCTGCGGGCGGCGAATCCTGTCGGGCTGCATGAACGTAGTGAACTGTGTGTGAGGTCTGTAGGTCCGTCGATCTTCACCATAATATTCGCCATCACGGCGTGAGTACACACAGCGTGGTGAGGACCAGGTATTGGTTTCAGCTGGTTCAAATGAGTACCGATGGTTGTCGCAGTTATCAGAGTTCCGGGAAGGGTGGACACGGTGGTCGTCAAAGCTAGCAGTGTTCACGGACGGATGAAACTCTGTAGGGGCCCATGAACGTCGGGGAGCGTCATCTCGCGGAGCGTACTAGCCGACCGGAGCACGTCGCATCAGGGCATCGTATGGCGGATGGCAGTCGCAAGTGGTGTTGATGCGATGCACCGATTCGTCATGTCGGCGCAGTTCTTCCCGAACTATTTGCCTTATCGTCGATGAGAAGTCCATGGCCTGAGTGTCGTCTACGCTGGCTATAGTGGTGACGTTTGGCAAGCGACCAAACTTTGGTGCTATGCGACGGGTCTTCAGGGCTGCGAATGCCTGACAATGTCGCACGACGTCTTCTACTGTGTCCAGGCTCTCCTTACTGATGAGGAAAGCATACACATCTTCAGCGATGCCCTTAAGAATGTGGCCAACCCGGTCTTCCTCGGACATTGCGGGATTCGCAATCCGGCACAATTTCAATACTTCTTCGATGTAGGTCATGCAAGACTCCCCAGCCACTTGTGCTCGCTGATGTAGCGTCTGCTCTGCTAGCTTCTTTTTTGCCAACGAATCCCCAAAGACTGACTTTATACGCACGACGTCGTGTGGTCTGGCGGAAGCCACTATACGCACGACGTGAGTGACGCGCCAACGCGGCAGCCAAAGCAACCGGCGCCGCGCTGTTTCCAAGCGGCTCTATCGCCCTTTTCCGTAGCACCACGGGTCGCGAAGCCGATGGTTCAAATGACAACCGTACAACGCTCCTCGAAATGGGTTTTCGTTTAGCTTTTGCGCTCCGTATCGCAATAAAAAAAAAGCACAGCTGATGGTATGGATGCAAAGCATGACATAGAACCGGATAATGCATTTATTTCACCTACGATTGCAGCTATGCGACTTATTTAACATGCTCTGTGCCACATTACGTCCTTGACAGACCGACCATATTACCAATTACCGATGGGAAATTTGGGGCTCTTAAATAACGTTCAGCTCCCTAAAAATAACCTAGGGTATAATTTTCACTCATTTTTTATCTCGGCTTAAAATCTGCATAGTCAATGCAGTTCAGAAGCGCTCGGGTTGCGATCGCATCGAACCCTAACGGATGGCGGTGCTCTTATCCAGCCTCCGAATTAATACTGCGGGGTGGAAGCACCTGCCCTATATTTAGAATTAACACGTATATGGAGGATTACGTTGACCGATAGCTTAAACAATGTGGCAAATTGTTCTACTCATGCGCGTTAAGAAAGTTACAGGTTCAAGTTCAGTTGCAACACATTATTCAAAAACGAAGTCAGATGCAGCCCTATTTCATTTTATTCTTAAACGGATTTCAGTGACCACATGCAAGCCAATTTTCACCATTTAGAAATGAATACCCACGACATTTCATTTCAAGCACATCCACATGTGTGGAGCAATGCTAACAGCTTTCATGTTTGCTTTGGTCATTAGCCATTTACGTACACTAAAAGACTGAACGCCAAGAACTGCTTGGTTTATGTATACGTCGTGAAGGAACTTCCTTCATGTGCGAAGGGTTCGCGAGCCTGACCCCCCTCGACGATATGACGCCGGCACGCAAGAAACAGAAAGAAGCAGTTTATTCCGGACAATAAAACAAAACGGCATGCGTAGAAGTATCAGCGTGTAACATAACAGTAATGCGAGCAACCGCGACACTCAACAACAAAAAGCTGCACCGATCGTTCCGAAAATAATAGGCCGCTTTAATTACACTCACGGCGATTTCCGCGTCTATTGTCCGATTCTGTTATCGTGATGTCAGAGTCTGTTGTCGCGTTTGTGTACTCCAGTTTCTTTTGCAATCGTTCAAGTCGTACACTTAACCGCGAATGGACGACGTCCACTGTTTTTGTAGCTTTCACTACGAAAAAGGCGTTGTTCCAGAGCTGAAATTCTCAATGACGGGATCGAAATCGCTAAAGCAACTAAATCGTGCCCCAGCTTCGAATGCCATGCCGCCTCCGTCGAAGCCGCCAAGGGGCTTGGGGAACCCGCCAACCCGTGTGATGAGGGCGCTTTCAGTTTTCAGCAACTGCCGCGTTGGCGCCATAGTCGCGTCGTGCGTATAATGGCTTCCGCCAGACTACACGACGTCGTGCGTATAAAGTCAGTCATCCCCAAAGCGCTTCTTCATATCCTCTACTAGCCGGTCCCAAGTGGTTAGCTTCGCCTCATGGTTTTCAAACCACGTCAGCGCCGTGCCCGTCAAGAATACCTCGATGTTTGCCCGCTTGGCGGCCGCATCCCAGTGGTTAAACTTGCTGACCCGGTCGTAGTGCACAAGCCATTCGTCGACGTCGTCCCCTTCGTTCCCAGAGAACGTACGTGGCTCCCTGTACGGCTGCCAGTTGGCCATCGGCATGGCTTGGACTGTTTTTGTAGCCCCAGTCAGAGGTACACGCAGCGGGGAGAGACCGGCGACTCGGCGGCTTCGGCGAAGTTCCAGTGGCTCCGTCTTCCTTCCACGGGTACCCCGCACCTCCACCACAACTGTTACGGTGCAAAGGGTTTAATTAAAGCCGTGATTAGGAATAAGAGCGTTGAAGGAGGCGGCCACCGATCCTGCGGTCAGTACGAGTGCGGTTCGTCCTCCACTTCCTCTTCTGCTCCACCCCTTGACGCATACCCCGCTTGGGGATTGGTCGCGACTAGTCTAGCGCTGTACAGTTTCGAGCGTGACAATATTCATGGGAACCAAATACGGTCGTACGGTCCTTCAGATGTAGCGCCCGCTGTCGTCAGAACCACCACCTCAACCCTTACGGCGCGAAGATTACACGCCAGATGTACATAACTCTGGGGACGAAGACATTGTCGCAACAGTAGCTGACATAATCCGAACAGACTGTTTATTAGAGATAATGGTTTGCACAGAGCAAAGTCAAACGTAAAGGTTTCGGATTCTAAGGGGTCAAAACTCCCATTTTTATTTTGACAGCGCTTTCTGTTCACAAGGCACGCAGCTACGCACCTCCGAATCCCTGATTCGAATGTCTTTTCTAAATGGACGAAACAGCTGCAGGAACCAAAATCTGCCGGAAGAACAAACCGTAAGCGGGGAACTTAAGCTGTACTTATGGGCGAATAAAGGCATCTCCCTCTCTCTCTCTCTCTCTCTCTCTCTCTCTCTCTCTCTCTCTCTCTCTCTCTCTCTTATCGCACGAACTTCTGGACTAATCATCAAGAGCTTAATTTTGACAAGCATGAAGGTCTTCCTCTTTCTTTTATCGCATGAAGTCCAATCACCACCAGCATCGTCTGGTGCACTCTACCATTTCCGGCATGATAATTAAAGTTTGTCATTCCTCTAAACACTTGCAGCCTTTCTCAATACGTTGGTCACGTAGCAATGTGGTGGCTTCGCACGCGAAAGACGTGGGCTCAGCTGATATCTCATTTTTGCTGCTTCGAATCAGTTCTTTTTTTGTGGGGTTATCTCATTGAGTGTGCGATAGCACTGCGAAGAGTTGCGTGTGTTCTGGCGGCCTCTTTTGACTTATTTGTCAAGACTGGATGGCTATGCTTACGGTGCGTTCAAATAGACGCTCCTTCTACTGCTGATTACTGCCTTTCTAACTACATTGTACCACTTACGAGCTGATACAGAAGCAATAATTTCCACTGACTGCCGGGGTGACTTCTTGGTTAGTTGCTGGCTTTTTCTCAGAAAAGACGGTGGGGCCGACGCATTTGAAGCAGCGAGAAGACAGAGGAACAAATAGAAAAGCGTCTATTATGCTTTTATAGCTTGTCGACGGTGTCGTGTTGTTTTCTCTCGCAGAAAAGCGTCGAACTTTGTGGAACAGTTGAGGTTTCTCCAAAGTATTTCTACAAGTAATTTTAACAAGTTCACGCACATTGAAAGTCCTGCCGAATTACAATCGCACTGTGTAGTCAGGCCACAAACATTGCACTTTGCCAGTTTACGAACCGACTTTGGTGTGTGTGCTTGCGCGTGTGCGTGCGGGCGTTTATTGACGCGGCGCGTAAGCTTCAACAGCGCAGAACGCCACGTCGCGCAGTCATACTTTCTCGCAAAGTCTAGCTCATTGATGTCAGGCGAAGACCAAACACAGAACTTACCCGCGCAAGCCGGTACATGCGGATGCAGCATCGAGAATGCGGCGGCTGTTCGTGGCGTCTGAGTCATTGAATCTCCGAGTTGGTGAGACTGCTTTTAAAGACGATAGTCTTGCTTGGGCTACTTTCACGCACCAAGTTTGGTGTGTCGCTATGCCAGTATTGTGTGTCCGTCTGTCCGTCGATTCAGCCGGCCGGCCAAAGTAAGTGCAGAGGCTGAAGGATACGTTAATTTAGCCGCAGCCATTTCTAGACATGTAAATCCAGTGACAGTGTTCATGCTTGTCAACATTGTTGAGCGAAAGCAAAACATTACGCATATCTGGGGATAAACATCGATGCATACGAGACATTTGCAGTTCTTTATGACACAATACATGGATGCCAGATGTTTGCGTTAGCAAATAGAACACTTCAGTCACTGCATAAAAAATTCCCGTGAATTCGCTAACATGGAAAAAACCGCAACACCGACCACACCGCTGCAGTACCGCTAGCGTCACCTGGCAGAGGCCCAGCTTCATGTGGAAAACGCATATGATCATGTGGTTCCCACGGCAAGCGCGAGGTGGCTCCAGCAGTAAGTAGCCAGTTTTACGGCGAGTTTTGCGGTTTCTATTGCACTCTTATTGTACCTATTCGTGCATTAGTACCCACATTGTACGCCAGTGGCACGTGACACGCGCATGGAGAAGGGCCTTAGCGTAGAACAGTGCAGCGTGGTAAAATTGAATGTATTTACGTGACAGGGGCGGCAGACGGTCTATCGTCTTTATACGAGATTTTTACCGAAGAGAGCACACGCGCGGACAGTTTTTGCTTGCGTGTTCTGATTCGAATGTGTCCGCGCTCGTTTTGGCCATCGCAACGTAGAATATAGACTCACTTTTTGACCAGCCAGCGAGTGCGTCTTTGGGCTCAGTTTCTCTGTCCGTTTCTCTGTCCGTTTGACTTGTTAGTCACGCCAATGGGCTTGTACCATCGCTTTTCTCTTCTAGCTACGCATTAAACAAGCTAACATTGGCCTTTGACTCTTCCTCGTCGGAACGGAGGCAACTCCTGCAGGGCGCTGTTCCAACCGCGCTACCACGACGGAACGGGAATCATATTTGTAAGGCTTAGCCCCTGTAAGAGCCTTATTAGTACCACCATCATCATCATCATCATCACCAGCCTATCTACGCCCACTGCAGGGCAAAGGCCTCTCCCATTATTCTCCAATTACCTCGGTCCTGTGCCAACTGTGACCAATTTATCCCCGCAAACTTCTTGATCTCATCTGCCCATCTAACTTTCTGCCGCCCCCTGCAACGCTTGCCTTCTCTAAGGATCCACTCTGTTACTCTTAATGACCAGCGGTTATCTTGCCTTCGCATTACATGCCCTGCCCACGTCCATTTCTTCTTAATTTCTACTAATATGTCTTTAACACCAGTTTGCTCTCTGACCCACTCTGCTCTCTTCTTGTCCCTTAATGTTACACCTATCATTTTCCGCTCCATTGCCCGCTGAGTCGTTCTCAATTTAAGTTGAACCCTCTTAGTGAGCCTCCAAGTTTCTGCCCCGTAGGTGAGCACCGGTAAGATGCAGCTGTCATACACTTTCTTCTTCAGCGACAATGGTAGGCTGCTATTCATTATCTGAGAATGTCTGCCGTATGCACCCCACCCCATTCTGATCCTTCTAATTATCTCTGCCTCATGGTTGGGATCCGGGGTCACAACTTGGCCTAAGTAGATATATTCGCTTACCACTTCCACTGCCTCGCCACCTATCTCAAACTGCTGTGCTGTCCCGATGTTATTGATCATTACTTTAGTTTTCTGCATATTAATTTTAAGGCCCACGGTTCTACTCTGTTCGCCCAGTGCGGAAAGCATGCTTTGCAATTCGTCCCCCGAGTTACTTAGCAAGGCAACGTCATCAGCAAATCTGAGGTTACTGAGGTATTCTCCATTAACCCTTACTCCCACCTGTTCCCAATCCAACGTTCTGAATACTTCTTGTAAGCATGCTGTGAATAACATTGGAGAGATTGTGTCTCCTTGTCTGACACCCTTCCTTATAGGTATTTTACTGCTCTCCCTATGGAGGATGATGGTAGCTGTAGACCCACTGTAGATATCCTCTAGTATTCTTACATATTGCTCATCTACCCCCTGGTTCCGTAATGCCTGAATGACTGCTAGGGTTTCGACCGAGTCAAATGCTTTCTCATAATCTATGAAGGCTATATATAGGGGTTCAGTATACTCAGCGCACTTCTCTATCACCTGATTGATCGTGTGAATATGGTCCATTGTTGAATAACCTTTACGGAACCCTGCTTGTTCTTTAGGTTGACTGAAATCTAAGGTTGCGGAGATTCGGTTAGCGATTACCTTGGTAAATACCTTGTAGACGACTGACAGTAAGCTGATCGGCCTGTAATTTTTCAAGTCCTTCATGTCGCCTTTCTTATGGATTAGGATGATGTTCGCGTTCTTCCAAGATTCCGGTACCATTGCGGTCATTAGGCATTGCGTATACTGGTTTGCCAGTTTTTCAAGTACAATTTCTCCGCCATCCTTCAAGAGGTCTGCTGTTATCTGATCCTCACCAGGTGCTTTGCCCCCTTTCATTTCTTTCAAAGCCTTCCTTACTTCTTCGGTCGTTACTGGTGGGATGTCTATCTCCTCTGAACTGCTGTCTCGTTCGGCATTATCCTGTATGTCCCGGCTACTGTACAGATCCCTATAGAACTCCTCAGCCACTGTGACTATTTTATCCCTATTTGTGATGACATTGCCTTGCTTATCCTTAAGTGCATACATCTGATTTTTCCCCACGCCAAGACGTCTCTTCACTGCTCTCAGGCTACCTCCGTTCTTTACAGCGTATTCGATCCTCTCCATATTAAACTTCCGTATGTCAGCTGTCTTACGCTTATTGATTAACTTCGAAAGCTCGGCTAGTTCTATTCTGTCAGCTGCGGTAGAGATTCTCATGGTTTGCCGTTTCCTGATTAGATCTTTCGTCTCCTGTGAAAGTTTACCAGTATCCTGTCTAGCCATAGTGCCCCCGACTTCTATTGCACACTCCGTAATGATGCGTGAAAGGTTGTCGCTGGCTTCCTGGGTCGTAGGCTCGGCTTCCTCGTTAAGGGCGGAATATCGGTTCTGCAGCGCGATCCTGAATTCTTCTACTTTACGTCTTACTGTTAGTTCGTTTATCGGCTTCTTTCGTACTAGCTTGTTGCGGTCCCTCCTCAAATCTAGCCTAATTCGAGATCTTACCATACGGTGGTCACTACACCTTACCCTTCCGAGCACTTCCACATCCTGCACGACGCCAGGGTTATCGCATAATATGAAGTCTATTTCATTTTTGTGCTCCCCATTCGGGCTCCTCCAGGTCCACTTCCGACTCTCCCGTTTACAGAAGAAGGTATTCATTATGCGGAGGTTATTCCGTTCTGCAAACTCAACTAGCAGGTCCCCCCTGCTATTTCTACAGCCCAGACCAAAGTTCCCAACTGCCTTGTCTCCAGCCTGATTCTTGCCTACTTTAGCATTGAAGTCCCCCATAACTACGGTATACTGTGTTTTTACTTTAGCCATTGCCGATTCCAAATCTTCATAGAAGCGTTCCACTACTTGGTCGTCGTGGCTGGATGTGGGCGCGTAGCCCTGTACCACCTTGAGCTTGTACCTCTTATTGAGCCTAATTTCAAGACCTGCTGCCCGTTCTTTAATGCTATAGTATTCGTCTATGTTGCCAGCTATGCTTTTATTGACTAGAAATCCCACTCCCAGTTCTCTTCTGTCCTCTAGACCACGGTAACATAGGACGTGTCCATTTTTCAGCACCGTAAAGGCTTCGCCTGCCCTCCTAACCTCGCTAAGCCCTATTACATCCCATTTAATGCCCTCTAGTTCCTCGAACAACACCTCGAGACTTGCTTCGCTAGATAAGGTTCGTGCGTTAAACGTTGCCAGGTTCAGATTCCATTGGCGGCCTGTCCGGATCCAGGGATTCTTAGCACCCTCTGCTGCGTCACAGGTCTGACCGCCGCCGTGGTCAGTTGCTTCGCAGCCGCTGGGGACTGAGGGCCGAGGGTTAGTTGGCGTATTCATGGGAGGTTGTGGCCGTTACTACACCAGGGTGGCCAATCCTGCTCTGGTGAGGGAGTGCATTACCGGCAATGGTCGCCGGGGTCAGGCCGCACCCCAAGCCCCTTCGTGCAATTCCATCATATGCGGATTTTTTTTTTTAGTACCACCGTGGGCACCCAAATAAATATTGTGGTCGTCCACTGCTCCGTTAGCGGTGGTCCTGTCTTTTTTTACTTTTTCCTGTTTATTTAACCTGTTCTGAAGAGTCCAAATACCTCGATTTTGTTGTGAACGTTTAACGGAAAGAATGGAAGGTCAAGCTGGTGTATACCGGCAACGAAACGTTTCCATGCGACTAAATCAGACGGTTACATTAATTGCCATTTGCCGCGATTATTTTTTTTATAGTCGGTAAACTGTCCAGCAATAGTTTGCTCCTAACTCGCCTAAACAATTTTTCATCTACCTGCGGCTTCTGAAGGACATACAGGTTAATAGCACATTTACAACAGTCTTTGCAGGTAGCGTAAAACGTTAGGGCACCCCCACTGTAAAACACTGTAAGACTAAAACACACGCAATAAGTATCTTTGCTTTCTTGCAGGCTGTGTGGATGGATAAACGGCCTTTCTTCGTCATCGGCCACATGGTGAACTCGCTGTACGATGTCGACGTCTTTGTGAACAGCGGTTGCAACGCCCTGGAGGCAGACATACAGTTTGACGCCACTGGAACGCCCACTTGGGTTTACCACGGTATTCCTTGCGACTGCAACCGTGTGGGCACGAGGTACGCGAGGATCCCGGAATATTTGGATTACTTGCGAAACGTCACGCACGTGGGTAAGCATCCGAGTCAAGCCTTGAGTACTCAAGTTTGTGGCAAGGCGGAGCATATCCGCAGTATATTTAACTACAGTTTACTTGACACAGAGCTGGGGTGTATAACTGAACATGCAGCTTGGAGCTGCGGTGAAATGAAAGTTGTGCAGGGAATTAGATGTGGCACACCGGCCACATGATACCCACATGATAGCCACATGATAGTACGGGCCCTGGAAGAGGGGAGAAGGGTAAGGAGGCAGTTCAAAGACGAGACTATCAAAGTTTGATGTTGGGGCGTAGACTCGTTCTGCGCAAAGGAGAGCTGGTTTATTTTAAGTTTGGAAACACGCCGAGCACGTCGACAGGTTGATCACAAAAACTTTCACATATACAAGTACTTCTCTTTCTTATGGCAGTCACTGTAGATATACCAGTATATCTGTTTTATCATAGGCGATTTTCGCGATGTACGGTTTCTGCTAACTTATTAGCCTGGTGGCTAAATCTAGGGACAGACATACATTCAGACCGAAATATTATCCTGTAACAGTCCAAGGAAGACTGTTGTCGTTAAAACTTTGGTAAATGTGGGCTTGGATAGGAATAGCACCCTGCACAAGGAGCACGCAGCCCGGTATCTGGGACCGGCCGATGGGCATAGGATACAAAATGTAGGCCTAGTGAATGCTGTGGGAACCTGGGGTTATACACTATCCTTTCGGTAACCTACTGAGGCCTGCATGTTGCTATGACCGCGGGGATTAGAGAAGTAGAAATTAGGCGACACCCAAAGCCCGTTTCCAATAAATTTAGGTCATCTTTACTTCGCTGTTCAAATGCAAGCATCTTTTAGTCTGACGGAACGCATAACGTTACACTTTTAAGTCTAACGACGTCGTCGTTGGTGCCCGTATCTTTAAGTACAATAAGTGCAGCATTGATTTCCACGCCATCAGGTTCAGGATTCCACGTACCGAACCTTAAGCCTACATTGATGCCTTAGGCTGTTGGCAAAGGCTTGAAGTCAAGGTAACGGAGAGAAGAGAAAATTTGGAGCCCTAACACTACTTTGAAGATGAAGAAGCAGCAGATCTGTGTTGGTAGATAATATTGAGCTATGTACGTTGACTTACTAGAGAAGTCGATTGAGAACATATACGAATAAGTTCCTAGGTATTATTGCTGAATTGATAACCATATAATTTGTTTGGGATATCCTGGATAAAACAAGAGGTGCAGCAGTTTTTACAACTAGAATACCTCTATCGATGGCCATGTAGTGACAGCAGGCGGTAATTCTGCAGCGCTTGCATATTGACTGTGAACTAAAAATTTATGACAGTGAAACGAAACTCAGAGAATTGATACAGTCGTCTCAGCGGCTAGTTTCAGTTTGATTTCTTTCCAAGATACTTGCCTTAGATTTAGAGCTACAGAGCATTTAACAGTAGCTCTGGAACGAGTGCAAATGGTTCTTTGTCGACGCGACCTGATGGACGCGCGCAATTTTGACCAGAACTTAGCGAATACAGCTTCGCGGTGACCGACGTATACGGGAAACTTTGGCAGGCACGCGCCTCTACGAGTTTCAAGCTCAAGCTTCAGCCTCGCCTAGCTGAAAATCACTCACAACTTAGATCCAGCACGCTATGGCAGCTCCAACAACACCTACGTATCTGAAATTTCGGACTAAGGATGCTACTTCTTTGATATTCACGACCTCCCAAGCAGTGCGTATAACACTGTGAATTGTTTCAATTATATTGCAGTTTTAAATAAATTACTGCGCTGTCCATAAAACTAATGGACGCATCGCTCGGCGTGCCGATGAAATCCACGAAGCTTTATAGCTGGAAAAATGCACGTGAAAGTAGTTATTGCCAAGTATTATAGACATGAACGTATCACTTACATTAACGTTGAACACCCGATCTATGTACAGCATCATCAGATCTGACAAAACCAGAGAAAAAATGGTCCATATCTGCTCACTTTGCTGCTGCGAATGTCGTCGAAAGACGATAGCCTTCTGCCGACTCTTCCGCGTAAATGCCTCTCTTGTCATTCCCGCCCAAATCTCAAACTCTTGCCCTCCCTCTGGATCATCACACAATAAACACGGAGAAGGTTTGCTGAGCTCACGCCAATTATCCCGCATTCCACCGGTCGTGCCATCTACTGGAACCTTCTGTTGCGGTTGAACGTAAAACACTGCCACAAGGTAGAGGCTCGCGCGAGCTACTTTCGTACTTTTTGGGCCAAAATATGGTTTTCAACGTGTATATTTTGTTCGCTTTAAGGAATTTAAACATTTTTTAAGGTCAGGTTTGCACGCACAAGTTACATTTTTAGTGTGGGGCACCTAGTGGGTGAAAACCTGTGGGTACCATAAACCACCTTGGAGTCTCTGCGCTGGGGCGCTGTAGTTCCCAAAAATAATTTTAAAGGCGACGTTTTTAAAGCTCAGCAACCCGGTGCATCAAAGTTTGAATGGTTTTTATCTATAATTGCAGACACTGCACAGTCTAGAGAAGTCATGTTGCCTGGTGACCTTGGTTTTGAGTCTGATGCAAGATGACGTCTTGGGGCGGTCACGCTCTAGCTGCAAACATACGCGTCCGCGGTCTTTAATTTAATATCGTTCCTGATTGCGAGGTTACCGTTCGTCGAAATTGACAGGAAATGTCCTAGTATAACTGAAGCGGTACCGCCTTGCCCTTCCATCCGATCCAGTTTATCCTACTTGCATATCCGCCATTCAACGGTTGGTATCTTCAGTTGACCGCGCGTGTCGGACATCGTTAGAAAAATGAAACTAAAATATAATAAGGAAATTGTTAATGCCGCTTTGAATTTGAAAACCTTGTTGGCGATGATTTCCAAAAGCAGCAGTCAGGAGAAAGTTGCACAGAATTCAGCAACTTTTAATGACTGCCAGGAACGGCCACTAAACTCGGGGCGGGCGTGAAATACTAGCAGTATCAACACGGTACGAACATTAGTCAATGAAGGCAAACCTTTTTCACGCATTTAGTCACAAAAGACAACAGTTCAAGTGAAGAAAATACTTGGTCCGTACTTTGGATCTGCGGCCACCATAAGTAAATTACTGGAAAACCTCAACAAGGATTGCACATTGAATGTTGAAGTAATTGGCAGACGAATGCTGGATTTATTGCCACTACCTAGCCTTGCATTCCATTGCAATTTCGTTCAGGTGTGTCCACATCCTCATCAATCATGAATGTAATAATACAAATCAAAAATGCATTTATCAATCATAGTGGTGGTAGTTTCGTCTGTTGGTGAGTTTCTGCCGTTACACTGGACGTAGGGGCACTTGGTATGGATACATCGTTACAAGGAAGCACTCAATGGTATCGTCGACGAAACAACAAAGAGCCCTCGCCTTTCATATAACAGCCAACACTGTAGAACCGGGCGGACAGAACTCGTGCACTTGACGTCAACGTGGCATGTAGGGACGCTGAAGTACGGCATTTCTTTCCCCTTGGATTCCCTGAAGATCAAATCACGTGGGTAGTACCGTCGTTTAGTTTGATAAGGGCGTAGGGTGGTGTGGGAGCAGCATTTCGCATCGAAATGATTTTCTCAATGTGCGGCGCTGTTACGAGGGGCCATGAAGACATTATGGCAATTGAACTTTCTTCAGTTTAAAAGAACTAGGACTTGGTAACTTAATTGGCTCCATCCCAGCCACGAAAGGCGTTTTTTCAGCCAGAAGACGTCAGAAATATTCAAGAACTTCCAAATTTTCCACTACATTGATGTAATATGGGCAGGAGCGGCGTAATAGGGGCTAGCATTAAAAGCATGATTTTGAAGGTACGTTGCGCTTGCTGTGAACACAAAGACTTGCACGGGAAAAAAACGTTGGCTTTCACGAGAAGACGGCGCACTAACAAGTGTTAGTGTTATGTTAGTGTTAGTGGAGTTGTTAGTGCGCCGTCTTCTCGTGAAAGTCTACGTTTTTTTCCCGTGCAAGTCTTTGTGTTCACAGCAAGCGCAACGAACCTTCAATATCATGTTACACCAACTAGCCCGACATCAAGCTTTACTGAACGTCATTAAAAGCATGCTTAGTGTGTGAACTGCCCGTTAGCATTCAAGTCATTCAAGCCGGTTAGCATTCCAACAAAACAAGCCCCACTACAATCGCCCGATCATGCTTATTGGCCGTGACTTAGGTTGGAGGCCGCCAATCAGACAAATTACGTTATCTGGCGTCACGGAGATTAAATTGCCTGAAAGTGCTAGGGACTCGCCACTGCTACATCTGCAATAACTCCTGTATATGCTTGAAGCTGGCGATAGAAGCAGCATCATTGTTATCGAGACAAGGGAGCGTTTTAGGGCTCAGCCCCTTGACGGCCGCATCTGTGGTTTCGCGGCGGCGATGGTGTTGCAACCGAGCGAGCGATGGGAAGACCGAAGACTGAAAGGAAGCAGAGGAGGAGACTATCGCTAAATGGGGAAGGGAGGGCGGTTCGCCCAACTTGTGAGGGGAGGGGGGGTCAGTATGCTGAGCCAGCACGAGATGCTCCTCCGCGGCGACGAATGGCGAAAGGGTGAGGAGGTAGCGTGCGCTCGACGATGATGACTGTTCACTACCTGTTCTCAAGTCCGCGGTCCCTTCTTGAGAGCGCTAGCTCACCCAAACTACGAGAAATTTGCGCGGGAGGTTCACACAGGGAACAAGCCCGACTGGTTCTTAGTTCAAACACGATTGGCAACGACATGCTCGGCGGCGGCGACGCGCTGCGAGATAACGGCAGAGTAGCGCGCGCCACTGAGCGCTCACTGATCACGCGATCACGTCCTGATACGCAGCAGGTATGCGCCTGCAGTTTGCGGTGCGCACAAATTTTGCATTCGGGAGTATAGTAATATTCAGAGAAGTTTTTTCAATGAGCCGAACTTGCATGTTCCCTTCGTGGCCTTTTTAATATTGCTATCCTCATGAATACTCCATGTGCTGCACGTGGGCAGCCTAACAGCACGTACTGGCACCTAAGTCACTTAGCACGCCTTATTTCTTGCTCAGCAGAAAGTTACAGTATCCACTGAGACAAAATGCAAGAAAGGTTTACTAGAAACACCGGTTTGTGTTGATAATAACAATATCTATTTTAACGCAAACACGAAACATATAATAGAGATATTAAGGAAAACAGATGAAGCAGTGGTGACTCCCCCGCCACTTTCCGGCGATTTCTCTATGACGACGCCGAACCTTGTTTTCATGATTTGCGCCGCCTACATAAGCCACCACCAAGAAACTTGATTGGGCGATGATAGTGGGGCCTGAAGCTACGTTTGAGTGTATCACTTGAATGCTACCGTGCGCTTAACACACTGATAACTATGCGTTTATTTCTGTCCCTAATTACGTCACTGGTGCTCATGTTACGTTCATGTAGCGCGAAGTTTGAAAGTTCTTCAATATATATCTAGTCTTCTCGGGTAAAAAAATCGTCGTTCGTGATTGGGATGGACCTGAGTGAGTCACTAAATGTAGTTTATTCGAATTGAACAACGCTGCATTTTGTTTTCATGGCCCCTTTAAGGTAAAAGTCACAATCGTTAATAAAGGCACGCATGCTTACGTGTAGAAATAACAAAGTGTTTTTCGTGATTTCAGTGTTTTATAGCAGTGCAGCGACAATCATCGCTAGTTGTTTGCAGATATTAGTCCTCGGGTTTCTTTGTCAAAATCTCAGCTTACAACGTTTGCCTGCCCCTACAACATTATTCCGGAAGCCAATGTCAAGGTTCTCACAAATGTTGTGACGTCTGCAGGATCACCCGAAACAACTGTACCCATTCTGTGATTTAGCTCAACGTGTAGGCAAAGCGAAGTGAAGGCCACCGAAGCATAGTGTAACATGTTCGCTGACATACCGCATACAGTGCTCCCCAGTTTTAAATTTCCACGCCGAAGTAGACCGACCACCATACAAGTGTCCCGTTTACAATGCATGAGCTTGACAACACTCTTTCAGCCTCGCGCCGTTTATCAGCAATATCCTGACGCTGTTCTGCTTTGCATATTGCAAAACCTTGGCTGCGAAGGCCGGTTCTTCTTTTAATTCTACTTCGAAGCAACGTGTGTTCTCAACCGCTAGAAATGCAGTAATCTTGGTCTGATGAAGCCACAAAAATAACATTTGGAGCTTTTATTACAAATACTCATGGCTTTTTCAACGTGTTTTGGAGAGGTGATGGATATAATGGTGCTGGTCCTACTTAAATCCCTTCTGAGACAAATACCGCTCATCCGGATAAAATTCATTTAACTATCCCGACCATTCCTTTTGAGTGTAACAGTTTTCTCGGCTTTTGTTGAAGTAGTCGATGTGTTTTCCCCGCGTGCAATATCTAGATGTGTGTGTTTGGCTAGAATGTGGGTTTGGGGAATGGAGTGTTTTTGTTTGCTGCCGGACGTCATACATATGAAGATTAAAGTATTGGAATCATGCAGCTACCTTAATAACGTGTGTTAAATCTTCCGCTGGGTATGCGCCATTCATCATGATTATCATGAAAGCACCCCTGTCATTAAAGTCATCGTGCCCGCTAAGGGCAGCCATGGCCAAGGTCTTCCTTGCGTCGTTCTTCCGCTATATTTTTTGTCCTCCCGCGCCCGAGATAATCGATGGGTGCACAATAAATCCGTAATTCTAACATTTTGTTTTTTTCTGTCCGTAAGGTCAACCTTTGCGACGCGTTCGGGGAATGCGATCTCCTCTTTCGTCTCCAGGTGCTTGCGCCGTCGTTCAGATCTCACGACAGCCAAGGGCCGCCAATTTAATACTGACGACAACCAGACTGTGGGTCCCGCTGTCTCAGAAGGTTGCAGTCCTTTAGCCGTGCAGTTATTGTGGCGAAGTCGATGTCTTGCAAGTCCTAATATTTTGTGTAACGGTAGCTGTTGCGCAGGGAGTCTAGTGGTGTTCTCATGTTGGCTGTGTGCTTGCCTTCCGTTTGTTTTTCCTCTCCTAACGAGATCGTTTTCCTGCTTCTTGTCAGCTCAATGTACGGTCCGGATGGTTCTCCACCGGGCCTTGCTGCCTCCTCGCATGAGGCAGACTTGCCGCGCCAAGTTTTTCGGCTTTCCCAACTTCGCTGAGATAGAACACTTCAGATTCGTAGCTGGGTACAACCTGTAGCAATCCTTCGTTGGTTAGAGTTCATCGACTTTTCATTACTTCCAGCAAGCGTTTGCTCTTCACTTTGTCTGAAAGAAAGATACACTCGATCTCATACGGTGGTGCCACTGCCTTCTCTTTGTCGTTCTTGAAACCTCCAGGGTTTTCGTTGTCTGTTTGGACGGCAGCCTCTGAGTCGTCCTTGTCTGCGGCAGGCGTAGCCTCGGTGTCTGCACCCCCTTCTTCCGTTGGAATGTTCGATGCTCCCTCGTAGTAGGCTCCCACTTGCAGGTCCTTTCGTTCAGCCTCGTCTTCGGCCTTGCATGTTGAAGCGTGGGTTGCAGCGACAATTTGTTTCTTTGCGGAAAATTCGGAGGCATTTGCGGGCAAGTTGATTCCCATCGCCTTCCCTTTGTTTGGTGGGGGAAAGAAAGGCTTCCTAGCGTCGCGCGTCGCGTTAAACGAAGCGGGTCCCTGAATCACCATCCTGGAGCAGTTTTACTCTTACGGACCTGCTGGCCTTACGCTATCTCGAGTCAATGTTTCATACGTCGTCGTGTGCACAACGCGGTGTGCACTCTCCCTTTCGTTTTCTCGGCGTGATAGACGTGAATGACCGCGTATCTGTCTTCTACATCTCGGACAAGTCCCTGTGCTCGCGCGTAGTCCTCTCGAAAATGCTCCCAACCCTCTACTGTTCAGGCGGCTCAACCTCAAATGTGGGGACCTGGAACGTTGGCAAGGTAACCTTTGAGGTCGATGTAAGTGAGCGCCCTTCAGTGGGGTCGCTTCGATGCGTTGCCGGCCGAATGCCGTTGAACACAGAAGTCAATGGGAGAGGGCAAAATGGCGTGCCTGATGTGTCGTTGGTAGTGGCTGTCATGCCGGGCGATTGGGGACCTTCAAAGCATCGCGCAGCCACTTGAGGGTACAGCATATCTCCCCTCGGCATGCCAACGCGTCGAAGTAGTCCTGGTCGAGTTTGTCACGTTCAAGCAGTTCTACAATTCTCTTTTCGACCTCGTACAGTGCGGTGTCTTTGCTTGCAAGGTCAATGGCCTCTTGCAAATCATGCGAAGATGGCACATTCGCTGCCTTAAGCAGTCTCGCAGTGGCGACGCGAAGGATGCGTTGCTGCCGGCGCAGCTTATTCATTCGACACTTACTGTCAGTCGTCACTGGACGGTCTGGGCCATCCATGCCGACCCCCGGCTGAGGGCTTTGTTGAATAGCGGAAACAGTCAAAATCGTAGGGTTCTAGGAACCGCAAGCCGGAGGGGACGTCGGTGGTCTCCTTCGTCGCGTGCGGTCATCCTCCCCGGGTTTCGGCACCAAAAAATATAGCGGAAGAACGACGCAAGGAAGACCTGTGCCATGGCTGCCCTTAGCGGGGACGATAACTTTAATGACAGGGGTGCTTTCAGGATGATTATGACTAATTGCGCATACCCAGTGGGAGATTTAACAACGCGTACACAATTAACCTTGATTATATGTTTAAATGATTCTTAGAAATCAGCGTTGGCACTGAATCTTAGTAACTGTGAACGACAGAGATGAGCGCGCAAAAACTCGCCAAGCTTCCCAGGTTGAAAATTCTGTTTCTAAGTATTCTGCGTGTTGGCGAGTCAGTTTGCGAAAATAAAAATTTCATGGTGCGACATAAGTTTCATGGTGAGACATATACATTGACATTAATATGCTTCTCAAGTGACCTTCACCTTCTTCAATGGCGTTTTCCTTGTCCTTTTTTGTTTGTTTGTTTTTTGCTTGATACAGACAGTGGCAAGTTCAGGGGCAAACTGAGGCTCCTTTTCCTGGACCTGAAGACTTCGAGCATAACTTGGGGCTATCACTACAACGCCGGCCAACTCATCGCCAATCTTCTGTTTGAGCACCTCTGGAATAATGGTGAACCCGCACCTTTTTGCAGTCGGTCGGAAACGAGAAAATGTTCTCGAAGAAAACATCAAGAGCAACTCATTTAAACACCTGAAAGGTGCGTAATGGCGAAAGTTAGTGGGGTCACCTAACATATCACGCTGCTTCGCATGCGCGTTTTATTGAGATCAAAATTGAGTTTCACCAAAATTGAAATTAAGCTTCGGCGCACTAAACCATACAATCAATCAAAATGTTAATGCGCATGCCGAGAGATTTTAAGTGCGAACGCCGTGCCCTTTCCGCTGGCTTTCGTCTGGGCACCATGATGAGCATCGCTTTAGTTTGATCTTGCACCGTCCAAGCAACGAACCTTTGCGGCAGTGCAAGCACGCTACAAGTATACGTTCTTCCCTCACCACCACCTCAGTTTCGCCGCTACTCGCTCCCTTATGTGCGTTCTCATCTACCTTTTAACACGAAAGCGTTTGATTCCCGAATACACAAACATTAGAATGACGTCAAATCCGTCAAGGAAGTGACGCCAGTTCAACGAAGCAAGCGGCCTGTAAAGGGTGCACCCTGCACACAGGGCCTTCTTGAGGGGAAGCAATCTTTAGTACTAAAGTGTTCTTATAGTTAGGGTTGTTTGCTTTTGGGTTTCGTATTTTAACACAAAAGTCTTTTATGCTGGCATATACCAAGATTTCACTGACGTCATATCCGTCACGGAAATGAAGCCGAAGCGACCCGCCAGCGGGACGTCACTCACCAAGCACACCCACAAGAGAGCCGCCGACCCGCAAATCATACTGAGCTGCACATTTCGCTGCACATTTTACTTTTGTGCTTTGCGGACTCCTATGACAGAGGAATCAACCACGGGTTATTTCCCGTACTGCTGTCTGCCATTCTGAAGCGTTGTGTGACAATAAAGATACAACATGTCGCAGAGCGCCGGGTTACATCTTGAAGCTCACGTAGCTTATTAATCCTGATTTAATCATAATTCTGATATTTTACAATGTGCCTCTATTTGTGGCAGTTTATGCTTTGTGGCACTCAACAGGTATTGAGTGAGTAAAATCAAAGCCATGTTATACAAAGTTTCTAATGAAATGCATCTTGCAATACATTCAAAACGATGTGCGCGTTAACATTGGGATGGGACCAGAATCATGCTATACCCACCGAATACGTAAGTACGCCAGTCTCATGTCAACTGTTTCGGCCCCTAATTCAAGAAAGAAAAGTATTGTTGTATTGTTTATAGATCCGCCGATCAATATCATGCAAAAGGTATGATTCAAACGATGAGGTAGCTCTATGGGGAGTTATCTTCTCTATTTTATCGGGCCAGTGAAAAGCGACAGTCAAACGTAATTGTACAGGGGCAAACAACTGTGATGAAAATTGACAGAGTGCGTAGCAGACTGCAAGATTTCGGGCTAAAAGGACAACTGCACTCAAAATTTCGCCTGCATAAAAAATGATGCCATGTAGTAGTACACACAACGAGTGCTAACTTCAAAACACTGCGTTTCAAACCGGGACGCGCGCGACGCGAACTGGTCCGGACGATTAGTGGTTTGGAATTGAAACTAAAAGAGAATGCGGCCATTCCGGAAGTGACGTAGGTGATTAAACGGTAGAGGGCGCACCGGTGCTAGCGGCCGCTCGCAGGAACCTCAATATGCGCGTAGTAGCGTCCAGTTCGGCAGTGTTATTTCCACAGGTGAATTTTCACCGGCGTTTTTACAAGGCTTCTGAAGATAAGAGAAATTTCGACCTGGCATTGCTATAGTATAAATTGAAATGAAGTACACCGCCGGCAGTTATTTTTGCATCAGAATACCAGCTCCCGGAGCAACAATTCTTGCTACTGCGGGTGAAAAGTCAGGCCACAATTTACAACGATTTTAGCTTGCATACGACATCGAAAAGCAGCTTTTTTTAGCCGGCGCCTTGGCTATCATCCCACTGTTTTTTCTTTTGAGGGGAACGAACTGCACACGGGCGGCGATCAGTCACAGGTTACTTTTGCTGTGTAATTACGTGCAAACAGTGTTGTGATTATTTGTTCAGTAACCTTCACGTCGCTAAACTTTGAGGATAGAATTGCAACCTCGGTTTGGAACCTCATTATAGATTTCAATGTTAGATGATGCACTGCAACGGGAAAAGGTTACCTACCTATTGCGATTTTCTACTTTCACTAGGAACATGTGCAGTTGATAACATTTTAGTTTCAGGTGAACTAAATGTATCATTCCCCAAAATATAAATCCTTTATTTCGCGATTGAAAGAATAGTATGGTTCATCGTTTAGGAGACCATTTTCATTAGCTTTCGCACTTCGCGAAGACGACGGCCGATCTTTGTGCGAGGAGCAAGGCTGGTTTTGGTTCGCTTAGCGATTGAAGAAACAATAACAGAGATGGTTATATGTGCACCTTGAAGAAAGCAAGCTATATCATTAAATTTGTAGAGGTGTTTAGGGATTGGAGGTGGCGTTGGGCCGGCCCTAGTACAGCACGTATTCCACGTTGTGCTACAAAGGGTCAGGGATTTTTAAAGGATCTTTTTTCTGAGTCATCTGCTACGACAACGTGGCTGTCCCCCCAAAACACTTGGCGCGATAGGCAAGGTTAAACACACAGCGTTTGATATACAAGAAAAGTCACACTCGTTGTCAACGCTCTCCTACGCACGCTGAGAGGCAAACGTGCAGCAGCGCCACGACCCCGAGACAGATCGGAGCCAATGAAAGTGTTAAGGCGGATCGCACAGCCTAGTGTCCTAAATGGCAAGGTTACAAAGCACTTCTAAAACGCGAGGAGGAAGCAAGGCGTCTCTCGCGTTTAAATGGAAATTCACGTTTGCGAATTCACAACCCTTATAAACTACCAGCTGTCCTCAGACTTTTTTTCGGAAATCATGGCTGAGTGTAAAATTCCTGCATTCAAAACTTTTGCCCGCCCAGCCTAAACATTTTTAAACATTATCCTGCAGTTTCGCCCTTGAACGCACTCAACGTCCTCTTGTACGTGGAAAGCCTCGACGCCCGGAATGTTTTCATGGGAGCTTTAGACAGATTCTCGGCGCATCCTGACTCACGATCTTGGAGGGACTGCATCGGTAAGTGGTGGGCGTCTGATGCAGCATGAAGTGCATGTCTTCAGTGAAGGTAACCATGAAGCATGATGTAAACCCGGGAGTGAACGGTGATATTCTCACAAGGGCTGAAAACAATATACGTGGTCCAAATGCGTTCTTTGCCGAGTATACCCCCAGAGCCCCAACTTGTAACGCATTCAGTTTCAGTTTCAGTTTATTATTAGTAACAAAATATGCAATTTGTAAAAAAATATTATACAGAAAGGGGTCCCAGAGTTTAGCACTGTAATTGGACCCCTTGTGACTTAACGAGTAGAAAAGAAACAAAATTTTTAGCAGTAGCGAAAGCTGTGAACAGTGTTATTCTGAGAACGCAGTGAAGAAATACAACATAAATTGCACAAAAAAAATAACAGAGAAAGTCATAGTAATATATTGTATACAATAGTTAGCGGTAAAGTTACATTTAATTCACATAAAAACGGCTAAAAACGGCAAAACATTAAGAATAAGGTGGGAAGGCATTTCAATACAAAACATACTGCATAAACCGATGTAAATGAATGTCTAAGATTTTAACACTTTAAAATGTACAGACAGGAAATTAAATGGCGAATGATTGTTCAGATATGTATGATCGCAGTAATGTTTTGAAATGGGTAAGCGATAGCGCAGTTTTTACAGTGAGGGGCAAAGTGCTCCAAAATTTTACATAGTGAATCGCACAGTCTGTAAGCCGTAATTCTTGAGTACTTTTGGCAGCAAGAAGTTATTCTGTAGTGAAAACCACGTAACATTTGGGTTAGTTAAATAATCTATGCCAATTACATATAAGAAACTAGGAGTCCTAATCAAATTATATGCGGTGATTCCCAAGTTGTACTTGATGAGTTTGTCTATGCGTAAAAAATTTAGCTGCAAGAAAAGGGGTGTTACGTGAGCATTGTAGGAATCGTGGGTGATTATTCGGGCAGCTTGATTTTGTAGATGCTGCAGAGGAGTTACATGAGAGCGGTAAGTTAATCCCCAGTGACTGTGCATGAAGGCGTAGCACATCGTGTTGAGAGTTTGTGGCGAAAATTAATGGCGGGCTTTTATTAGGACCCTGATACCATATGCAGTCTTATTTTTTAGCGAGTTAATGCGAAAAGTGAATTTGAGGAACGGGTCTAATTCAACACCTAAAAAGCTGCAGTGTCGTGATGGGTAGATGGCATGTGTGTTAACGTAAACCGGAGAAATGGTACACCGCACTCTGTTAGGGGAGCTCAATATCATACAATGCGTTTTCTGACGATTAAGGCATAATTTGTTTTCTTCGCACCAGTCAATGATATTTTTGATGTCAATATTGATCTTTGAGGTTAGTATATCTAGGTTTACATCAGAAGCGAAAGAAGTGGTGTCATCAGCATATAAGAGGCAATTATTGATGGATGATAAACAGTTGGGAAGATCATTAATATAAAGGAGAAATAAAATTGACCCTAGAATAGATCCTTGTGGAATTCCAATGTTATTAACTGCTGTAGGTGAACGCACTTCCGATATACTAAATGTCTGCTCCCGATCAAGTAAGTAACTGCGAAGTAACTGTAATGGAGGTCCAGTCATGCCATAAAAGGTTAATTTCTGCAAAAGTATGTAGTGATCAATGGTATGAAATGCTTTAGTGAAATCAACAAAAACCAATCCAACAAATTTCCCATCGTCAATTTTGGATTTTATCATGTCTGTTAAAGCAATTAAAGCAAGGTTAGTTGAGTATCCCGGTAGGAAACCAAACTGTCGCGGGGATAGTAGGTTACATTTTTGAAGATAACTGGAAAGACGCTTGTCTGTTATTTTTCTAGGACTTTACTGAAAAAAAAGGCAGAATGGAGATCGCTCGGTAGCTGGTTGGTATTGTCTTATTGCCCTTTTTAAAAACCGGAACAATTTTACTTCTTTTTAATTCTTTTGGAAAGACTCCGGCTTTGATACCTAAGTCTATAATGTGCGCAAAAGCATCGACTATGTAGTGAAGTATTTCTTTGATGTGAAACGATGAAATATTATTCAGACCGGGACTAGTGTTTTTGATATTTAGAATTGTGCTGCGCGCTTCGCTTGGTGACGTGGGGAAGATAGAGACTGAAACGTGTCGATTGTTATCAAGGTGACGGGTTGTGGATAGGTTAGGGTGAACAGAAAAGAATCTGCTGAAGGCATTTGCAATATCGGCAGGGTTAGTAAAAGTATCTTCATTGTAACGTATTCCAGTAATAGCGCTTTTATTTGTGTTAATATTCAAGAAGGAATTTATTATGCGCCATTGCATCCCAACATTATTGCCAGTTTGCGCTATCTGTTTTTCGTAGTACTCCCGTTTGGATTTTTTCAACAGTACGCCAAGCACTTAGCAGTATATTTTGTAGCGAGCTTTAAGGGTTACATTAAAAGGCTGTTTTTTTCGTTCTTCTATACAGGCTATCATTCCGTCGCATGCCCTTTAGCACAAATTGTGTTAACCATGGGTTCTGTGGCGAGAAATATTTCTTTCGGCATGATACGACTTATGTAGAGGAGGATAAACATGTGGTAATTATGGATGAAAACATGGTGTACGCTACTTCGGCGTCTTTAATGGACATTATAGGCGACCAGTCAGAGTTAGTTATTAGGTCCAACAACTGCGCTTTTTGAAGACGGTTTTGGATGAATCTATTATGCACAAAAACGCATTAGCACAAAAACGCATGATTGGCTGAAGTGACATATTTAATTTTTATAACAACCCGAATGGAGATAACTGGTCGATCCAAACTTTAGAGACCGAAAGAGATAAAAATATATAAAAAAGAAATGTTAAAAATGAACAAAGTGAAAAAAGTATCGTATACACCCCCAAGAGAGGAGATAGCAAGAGAGGAGGTGGCGTGCTGATAGCCATTACTAATACCCTAGCATCTTAACTTATATTCCATGATGACAAAATCGAATTAACCTGGGCACTTGTCTCAAACGGAGCATCGAAATTTGTTTTTTGCGCCTGCTATAGGCCACCGGACAGCCACCCCGACTTCTGCGACCTACTTCATCAATCCCTACTTACAGTTACCAATAAATATCCTCTGGCACCCATATTTTTATTCGGAGACTTCAACTATCCAGCAATCATCTGGTCGTTGCTTTCAGTGTCGAATGGGTCACTGTCTCAAGAACATCAATTTTTAAACACTGTACTTGATTTTAATCTTCACCAGGCTATAACCTGCCCTACCAGGGGTAATAATATCATAGACCTCCTGCTAACTTCGTGCCCTGACGACATAAAAACAATTAACACGCTCCCTGGTCTTAGTGACCAACCACAATCTAATCCATATTTGCATCTCTTCCCCGCTGAAAAAGAAATCACCCACATAGAAGATAATCACAGATTACAAGAGAGGAAATTTTAACGCCATTAATCACGAACTCACAAAATTCTTAGGTAACTTCAGGATTACGTACCTAACTCGAAGTGTCAACGCTAACTGGGAACTTTTTAAGACTACAATGCTTAACCTTAGAAATAAATACATTCCTACTGCCCTCATTAAATCAGATTCCAACTGTCAATGGTTTAACAAACATGTAAAATCGCTCTGCAACCGGAAGAAATGCTTATACAGATCGGCTCACCTAAGCCGAAGTCCAACTGCATGGGAGCGCTATCGCTCATGCGCGAAGCAGTACTTAACAGAACTCAAAGCTGCAAAAATAAATTCTTTTCCGATGACCTATTATCGATTCTTCAATCAAACCCTAACAAATTTTGGCGCATGCTTTCCCCTACGTCACAATCTAATCGATTAGACCTCACTAATGCTGACGGAGAACCAATCGATGCCGCACATTGCGCTTCTGCTTTGAATGACCACTTTTCGTCTGTGTTTTCCTCTGCAAATACCACTGATACCGTAGCATTGCCGGATCCAGAAGCTGTAGCGATGACAGGAATTGAAATCTCTCCAGAAGGAATGTTTAAACTGATTAACGATCTAAAAGTTTCGTCTTATGCTGGCTGTGACAATAATAACAGTAAATTACTAAAAAGTACCATTTCAGTATCTAGCCAGATACTTTACTTGATCTTCACCCAATCATTACAAACAGGAAACGTACCAGACGATTGGAAGAAGGCTAAGGTTATTGCAATTTTTAAATTAGGCAACCGCGCAATCCCAGCAAACTAACGACCTATTTCCTTAACCAGTATCCCATCTAAAATGCTCGAACATATCATAGCTTCAAATCTTATGACTTATCTGGAATCCATCAGTTTTTTCTTTGCTCATCAACATGGTTTCCGGAAACTACTATCATGCGAAACCCAACTAGCGGAATTCACACATGATATACTTCACTTCATGGACGAAAATCTTCAAACTGACGCCATATTTGTAGATTTTTCTGAAGCATTCGACCGTGTCCCTCATAACCTATTACTATCTAAACTATGCAACCTTGGAATCCCTCTCGACATAATTTCCTGGATAGAAAATTTCCTAAAAAACCGGAAAAAAACCGGAAACAAGCGCTAACGATTATGACTCACCTCTCACTGACGTAACGTCAGGTGTCCCCCAGGGTGCCTGCCTCTCCCCGCTTCTCTTTCTAATATACATAAACGACTTGCCCAATATTGTACTAACAAAATTAAGACTTTTTGCCGATGACTGCGTGCTGTACTCTCCAATCTATAAACCCGATGACAGAGCTAAACTTCAACATGATCTAGATATAATTGTAGCTTGGTGTGATAAATCTTTTATGCCATTCAACCTCACTAAGTGCAAAATGATGTCATTCACCCGTAAAATGATCCCGGCACAGTACACCTATAGCATAAAGTCTCTTCCCATTAGCCCTACACTATCTTACAAATATCTCGGAGTGCATCTATCATCGTCGCTATCATGGTCAAACCACATTCAAATCATCTGTTCGGAGGCCTCACGCACCCTCGGATACCTGCGCCGGAACTTAAAATTAGCCTCACCAGACATTAAAAAGCTAGCTTATGAAACTTATGTCCGACCGAAATTGGAATATGCCTGCTCAATCTGGCACCCCTCACAAACTTATCTTACTAATGATATAGAAGGGATTCAAAACCGCGCAGCCCGTTTTATTTGCTCCCAATACTCTAACGATAATAGCGTTACTGCACTAAAAGAATCATTGAACCTGCCGTCACTTGAATCTCGTCGCATCATTTCTCGGTTGTGTCTTCTGCATGCTTTCTATTATCATCCTAAATCGAGGCACGTCCTGCTTCAACCATCACACAGAACTTCATCCCGCATAAACCACAGTCATCCTATCGCACCCATAAATGGACACACATCTGCAATGATTACCTCCTTCTTTCCCAATGGGATTACACTCTGGAATAAACTACCCGATAATTTATTAACATGCATTAACCACCAAGCCTTCCGAAATAAACTAAAAATTCACTTGTCACAATCTAACTAAATTTTTTATTCTCCTGCCAGTTTTTACAATAATTTTGAAGTACTGTTTAAAATGTTTCATATTTCTCTTAATGTTTACCCCTGTAACTTTACGTTTACCTTGCACTTGGTAATGTTTACTGTATAATTTGCATTTTGTACCCTTTGTATTATTATTGTTCTCTGAATGTTAACCCTTGGTACCCTTTGAGTTTTTTTTTATTTTTGCGTTGTTTCCTATACTTTTTACGCCCCCCCTTATGTAATGCCTTCGGGTCTTTAAGGTGAAATAAATGAAAAAGTGAACACAAAATAAAAAAGCTCAAAAAAACGACGGAAACACGAATTTAAAAAAATATAAAAAAAGGACCAACAGTATCACCTTTATATAAAAATGCATAACTGGAGGGAGCAACGCAAGTAATTGTTGTAATAGCGTAAATGGACATAACTTCTCGAACAGAATGATGTAAAACCTCAAATGCAAAAATAGCAAAAAGCAACAAAAACGTTGCAAAAATGCAATAACCTAAAAATTTGTACCTAATACACCGCGCCCTAAAAATAACGACAAAATAAAAGAAGCCCGGAAAAGAATGATGGAAACCGAAAAAAAAAATTATGCAATACGACTAACCGTTAACAATGCCTCGAACCTACACGAAAACGCATAATTCACAAAGTTATTGCAGTTAATTTCAATTCATTGGCAGGAAGAAACGAAAGGAAAACCCAGAACAGTAAACGAAAGCGACATATTTGGCGACTTATAGCGAAATCTGGATATAAAAATTCCGAATTAGGACTTGTGGCGCAAGAAAGGTGAGCTATAGCAGATAATTGTTTGAATTTTCGAACATTCTTAATTCCAGTATGCACCACATTTTTTAAAGAGTTATATCGCTGCCTACGAGGTGTATTGCTTTGCTGATGGGGTTTTGGTTTGAACAAATAGCAGCTGTTTCTCTGTAGAGAGGAGGTCAACAAGCATTAACGATATTTGATATTTTAAGTCTGCTTCACAAAAAACAAGCACATGGATGAGTAGCCATTTTCGACCGTATCTTTGTAGGGCATTACACCCAAATAAAAGCCATTCTTGGGCACCTCATGCGAGGCGATTGAAAGCCATAGTCACATGAACTACCGAAAACGGAAAATAATAAACCAGGGGGCCACAGTTCGCTCGTCGATGCTAGATTGCCACGTATATAGAACTGTTGCTCGCAAAGATGTAAAGAGATGTAAAGCGCGATAGCGATACTTCGACTTCCACGGAGTGTTTTCGTACGTAGTTGCTGCATTTCCGATTAATGCTTTACAAACACTAAAGGTGGTCGAAGAGAGAAAGATTAGCCACGGTAGTTTTTAATCGCCATGGCCCCGGAAAGAAAAAGGCTCTCTGCACTTCTGTGCATTAAAATGTTAGCGTGAAAGGTTCCGGATGCGGGGTGTTGGTCAGTTCGAGCGAGGAGGCGTCAGTGTCAGTGTTTCAAAATTTTTATTCTGTGATTTTTAAGCTGCGGAGCTCATGGGTGGAACCTGAAGACTTGGGAACCAGATGTAGCACCTCCTTCTCTTGCCCTCTAAATCAGTTCGCGCTGATCTTGAGGTAACGAGCTAGTCAAAGCTGCCTCCCATGTCTCGAAGGAGTGGAATATGTCATGCTTGAGTTGTTCTCCCCTGACCATGCCCTTTGACATGGCTAGGATGCGCGCAAGAGAGTGGAGAATTCCCTGATTTTTTCACGGTTTTAAGTTAATGTATGATGTTTCTACCGAACATCTTAACGCACATAGATTTGCAGATACTTTTGTTGGTTTGTCCTACACACAGTTTGTGATTCTTCGGTATTGACACCTCGTTGTAGCCAGGGGAAAGATCGTGTCCCTAAGCATAGGAGGAGTAGGAATAAATGTTTATTTTTCGAGCGCTGGTGCTGCTGTTAGGGCACCTGCCCGGTGCGCAGCGTCCCTAGTCCGGGATGCTCTAGCCTTGGCTTGCAGTGCAGGCCCTCTTCACCAGTATGCTCTGGGTCCAAGGGATCCGACTTTTCAGGCAGGCCACCCACTGCTCGTAACAGGGAAAAGGGTTCGGGGATGGACCTGGGGTTGGTCGGCACTCCCATACTTTATGGTATAGAGTTCTGGGTAAAGAACAGAAATTACAAGTGGCCGGGTATAGGTTCGGCTCCACATCCCGAGTTATCTAGGATGAGGATTCGTTCTTAACTTTTTCGAGGAAGGCAGTGTGGTAGTCGTGGTCACAAAGAGCACGGTATGTAATTTCGTGTGCCTCTTGGTGAGTGCATAGTTCTCTTCCAGACCCGTTTGTCCGGGTGTCCAGGTGCGGTTGTTAACCTTTTGCATTGTGGATGGAAATATCCCACCATAACGCTTAAATATTCCGCCTGCAGAAAATAGTATAATGTCCTTTGATGGTCTGTAATCATGTCACGTTTCCATTTGAGACTTCCACTATTCGGATTGCCGAGAGCATGGCTCCAACTTCCACTTCTTCGTGTATGTTGGATGGTCATGTGTCACAAAGGTTTCCAGAGTAGTCAACGGCAACTGCAGCCCCGTGGTTTCGTACACCCCAGAGCCGCTCTAAAAGTGTGCCTCATTATTTTGGAACTTTCCCCGAATGAACTTGTTCATGCCATATCGCCTCCTCTTGTGTAGGATTGGATAGGACGTTTTGGCACAATAGAGTTTTTACGCGTAGTGGCTGGAACTGTGACTGCAGTCTATCACGGTGTATAGTATATTTGCAAACAACAGGGGGGGGGGGGGGGGTTCGGGCTTCTATACAATAAGCCCCCCCCCCCCTGTTGTTTGTTTTTACATCCACTCTCTCGGTGCTCGGGGGGAGGTTTCTCCGATTTCTTGAAATGCGTTAGCAACACACAGTTGAGGATATTTTCATAGTCCTTATCACGAATATCCTCCTTAGGACGACTGCAGGGCGAAGGTCTGCCCAATGGCCTTCACCCGCTCCTATCCTGCGTTTCCCGAGGCTGTTCTTTGCTCCGAATACTGTTATTTTATCCCTCCATCGAGTAACTGGCCTTTCCCTTCTTGTAGGCTCGTCTATGCATGTCCATTGTGTTACCAAGGCTTGACGTTTGGCTAGTTGGGTACACATTATTAACACTAAAAACAGCGCAGAGACGAGGACGGATGAAGTGACAAACTACTGCGCTCTAGTTTGTCACTTCTTCCGTTCTCGTCTCTGCGCTGTTTTTGGTGTCCATTCTGTTACTTTGGCGGTCCAGCCGTTGTAAGTTTGTCTTGCGATCAAAACTGCGAGGTTGAGGACTGCCTCATATGCTGTCCTGATGATAGTGCTTCGCTGACTTTCTTTAGGGCGGTAAATTTGTGGAACCGTAGGGTCTGCAATATTCGGCTCATGATCAGTGGCTGCATGAGTCTTATCGTTTTTTCTCCTCTTTTTCTTGCTATTGCTGGGGTGATTGTTTGTGGGCTAAAGATTGGTTAAGGATTAGTTATTAGTTCAAGATTTTTCGGCGGTTGTGAGTTCTGCTCCACCGCTTGTCTCCAGACCAACGATGAGCATTCTTACGTGACTGTTCTCTGCGAGAACATCCGTACTAATTTTAGGGTGATTTTTAACTCGGCCAGTGACGCCATTTGTCTTTTGCCGGACCGAGCCTGTAGCGGAGAGAGAACCTTGGGAATATTGCAAGTAATTTGAAGACGTATGCGAATAGGATCTGTATATTGGGATTCATTTTAGTTTTTGTTCTGCTAATAATACATGCCTTCCTTAATTTCTGAGAAGCTGTGGGGAATCCCTTTCCCCCTGTTTTAGTTATGTCACCTAATGTTGGTGCCGGCATAAGTTCCGGTGGAGAGCACGCCGCGGTGGCTCAGTGGGTAATGCGTTGCGCTGCTTAGCCCAAAGTCGCGAGTTCGATTCCCGGCCGCGGCGCCCGTTTTCACAAAAACACCATTGTGTTGAGATTTCGGCGCACGTTAGAGATCCTAAGGTGGTTTAAATTATTCCGGAGACTTCCTCTACGGCGCGCCTCGTATCCTACATGTAGCTTCGGCGGCTGAGTTACAGGAAATTTATATCTTTTGATCTTCTGGTGGAAAAACGCTTTGGTGTGATGATGTAAGTTGCCGGCACAGCTGGCGATCGAGTCTGCCGAGCATGTTACCACCGAATGAGCATAGAAAAAACTTCGATGCGCAGGCGGCATCTGCTGAAACCGCGTGCCCTTTCTTTCGTGTCCGCCTTTGTATCGTTGTCCTCCTGTCCAAACTTGAGTTACCGTAGCGCTACATTACAGGTTTAGCGGCGCCCTCGAATCTTGCTGCCTCAGTTGTAGCTTTCGGGTGGCAGCGGTGACGTATTTCCGTTCACCCCTGATGAGCACGGCTGATAGCGGACGGCTAAGAGCGACAGGGGAATAAAAAAAATGAGCCAAATAACGCTATCACGTTAAAAGCTCGCCCTCGTGCGAACCGGATGTTAGTACAATTGTTCGCTGGTACGTCAACGCCGGCGCGGCCTCATCAAACAAGAAAACTGGCCCCCTATCTTTGCTGCAAATGTTGTCAAAAGACGGTAGCATCCTGCCGCCTCTGCCCCGTATATGCCTGTCCTGCCTCCCCCACGCGCGCCTCCCACGCTTTTTCTCTCCCGTGTCGCTCCTCCCATGACAAACACGGTGAAAGTTTGCTCAAGTCAATTCATTTCCCCCGGGTTCGCACCGCCGCCGCGCCATCTGTTGGCAACTTTTCTTACCATTGTAAGCAACGAGTGCACGGCTCCAGTGCGAGCTCTTTTTGCACTTTAAGGTGCAAGCATTGATTTCAACCCGTCGTATTTTATTTGCCGTTGCAAAAATAAAACAGCCATTTTTAATTTAAAGGAACATTGCAAGTACCACTAATGTACTGATGTTCTGCTTGAAAAATACGTAGTGCTTTTTTTTCCTGAACAACGTTGACAAATGAAGTATGTCACAAGATTTAGTAGTTTGTAAAGGTTTGGCCGGTTTTAACACCTCGTTCAAGAATTTTTTTGTTTCGGCCGGGTGGATAAATCGAGGGACAGAGAGACAGACAGGCAGGCTAAAATTTTTGGGTATGAGTAGTCGAGGAATGACTACAGCCTCTAAAAAGCCGGTGCAGGGTGGAAATCAAACGGAACGAGCGATGTGGTAGTAACTTAACCACTTCTCGACGCGGACTCCGAGGGGAATACACCTCGAGAGCTGCCTGTAGGAGCGCCACTGAAATCCGCCTAGCTGCCCGTTTCGAAAGCAGCCATGGGAGTCTCGGTCCTGCTCCCCACTGTCGCCGCTGCTTTTGCGGCACTTTCACGACTGAGATTGACCTTTTGTGGGCGTTGGAAATCCATGTTTATTTGGAGCAGTCAGTCTATTCGCAAATGGGGCGTGTTTACGACAGTGTAAATGTTCCTTACGCGATCTTAGTGTGGTGCATTCGGCCTGCATAAGCGCCATGTGTGTTTCACAGGCCAGCGCTGCGGAACCACCGTATGCATGAAGCTGATTGTAGGTACACTGCCCTGAAATTTGCTAACAGTGTCTCCGTAACCAGCGTTTCCTCAGATGTTCATGCTACGGCTATACACTACGATGTAAATCGGTTTTGTGCGCTTACATAATCTAGCGGAGCACTCATACCTGACAGGACGCCAGTTACGTTTGCCAAGATCGCACCTCACATATCGATCGCCACTATTTACAAGCTAGTGTGTCTGAATTTCGCGAACATTCAACGAAAGTACGATGGATAATGCAGAATTATACTCGGGGATCAGAACACGAAAAAATGTCGTCTTGTCGTGAGGTGAGAGCCCGTAAACATTCATCTGCTACATATATCCTCCGCGAGCAGAGGGGAGACGGGCTTAGAATATAATCCGCGTCTGTGACCAAACGCTTCCACGAAACGTCGTCATATAGCACAAGGAGCCTGCAGAATAAATCACAAACTGAAATCAGAGGGCCCTATCAGATACCACACTCTTCCAACGACATCTTTCATAGCTTGTGAACTGCCTGCCCTGTATCCAAAAATGCGTCCGCGGAACGATAAGCTGTTCGTTGAAGTCGAAAAACAAAAGAAAAGTGAACGCCAGATTTGTGTGTGTGATTACTAAAACGTTCATTGCTTGATTTCGCTCCGCATTTGTACACAGCGTCCCCCTCCTCACCCCCCGACCATGTCTCGTGAAATAGCAGTGCATTCGCGTCTAGTTGGTCTGGTGAGTTCTACCTGGTTTCCGTTTCGACGAATGTCTGGCATATCACAAGCTTCACTGGGCTTTTTTATTCCCGTTAGAGCTATTGGGTTTCTTCCGGACTTGCACAGCATTTATTCTTCCGTGGTTTCATTAACTTTCCTTGGTACTTGTTATAAGGGGTGAGTGGGCACACATTTAACGAAGCAAAGCCTTGTAATATACTTAACATTTCCGAATTGCTTATATTCTCATAGAAGGCATAAGTTATTTCCCGGGATTGGGTAATCAAATCCACGAAAAATATTTTTTTGCGACGTATATATTTGGAACAAAGCCGCATTCGTTTTCCGCTCCAAAACCAAATCAACGTATCACTGTGCCAGTATCAGGTCTAAACAAAGCGACAGTAGAAGTTCACTCGTGACGTATTCGCAGGTGACAGTGGTGATATGCTGCTGCTGTGGCTGACGCCCGGAAGAGCGGCGACGAAGCACGCAGAACCGCATCCCCGGGTAGCTCTTGTTGGCGTTCAAGTATCCCGCGAAGACGCAGCTGCTTTTTAAGTGACCTAAACGTACTCTTTGCTTATAGACGTCACCATAACAAATTTTATGGGGCGCGGAAATGTAAAAGGAAGCGAAACAGAGCCAAAACATACACGAGCCCCTATCAGCCGCACAGCGCAAATCCCGTAAACGCTACGGAGAAGCGGCGGCAGGCGGCGCAGCGATCGCGGAGCTCGAGGCGTATACGGCTTTCGAAGTAATTTGGCTATGAGCGAAAATGGGCCAAGAGCATAGGTAAGGAAATCCGACACAAAATGAGGGCGCGAAGATTGTTGCTCACTAGCGCTCCCGGTGAAACCTTATGATTTGGCCTTCTAAGCACGTCAGCAGACTGAAATGCCCCGAGGTGTTTCCTGGTTGTACTTAAAAACAAGTGGACAACGGTTTTCCCCATCAATTATCGCCGGCTTTATATATACCTGTGTGAATTTGCGTACTAATATACCCGGCACCCATGGATGTGATGCTTTTGTCTCATTCTAAATTTCTCGCCTGTATTTTAGAGTAAACTCCCGTTTCGCCTAATTTTGTACTTTCCGTGATATTACTGGCGCAGTATCTGGTTTCAGCTGTACGAAAAGACTGCACATTACAGCGTCTTGGGCACTGTTTCATCTAAACGCAGCGTGAAGTTCATTTTGTTTATACACTTCCTTTCGGTGTTTAGGTGGGCGGCACAACACATACATTTTATTTCCCTGGAGCAGTGGATTTGTTACCCTGCCTGAAAGGTGCTTCCTGTCAGACAGTCACACCGCTCATCTCGCCATGGACCTTTGGGCACACACGTACGTCTGCTTCACCGGATAGCCGCAATGTCGGAGTTTTGTGGCCTACATGATCACATTAACAAAGCTATACGTGGTGGATATTATCCACTGTCACATACATACATAAGTAAAGAGTTTTTCGACCAAATAACGTCGTGCCCCTGGTGAAATTACTTCGAACCGTGGTGACGCTCACCGTGAACCCCTGAATCTTTGGTGGAAACGTTAAGAATGATGCGGAATCACCATTGCGCTTAAGCTTACGCATGATCCAGCAATAAAAAAACATGTCAAAGCGATCCAAATTGTGCTAGATTTGGTTGTGGGTGGTGCAATGAAACTCCAGTAATGAGACCAAGCGTAACCGCCCTTTTATTGCCTGTCAGACATTAAAATGCACACAAGTCTAGATGCGGCTGCTCATGCTCTCTCGCAACATATTGTCGCCTAGCCAAGGAAGAAATGTTTTTTGAAGCGAACTTATGCCCCCCCAAAATTTAGAGAAAATACAAACGGCGGCGTAGAAGCAGTCGACGAAGTGGCGCGATAATCAAATGCCACAACGTCTGCATTTATCTTTAGGCGTGATTGTTTCTGGAACCTTCGAATTACATCAAAACACTGGAGATCAAAAATGAATATACTAGCCTAGTAACGACATGGCAAGACTCTTCCTATCAAATGAAATAACCCGTGCGGCATAAAAAAAGAGCGGGACACGCACTTCGCTGGGTACACAAACAACACAGGCGGGCGTATCCTGGCGGTAACCAAATACAGAAGTAAACAGGCCCAATGCATGGTTTTGGCGATACCACCCACCCTTTCCCTGTAAGGGTGCATCGACCCGATACTAAAATAAAACAATACGCACACACAAAACAATCGGTTATCTTGCGTAGTAAGGCTTGATGCGAACCCCGTGAACGACTTCGGACCGCGTGCGTCTTCGTGATGTGCCGGAATCACCGTCGGAGGTCACCACGTAGGTTAGTTGGCTAACACGTCGTAAAATCCGGTAGGCCGGAAATACCATTGCAGAAGCTTCTCACTGAGTCCGCGTCGTCGGATGGGAGTCCAAACCCATACACGATCCCCTGGGTTGTACTTGGCGTCTCGGCATCAAAAGTTGTAGCATCCTCCATCCAACAGCTGCTGGTCCATTTTGCGAATTCGAGCAAGCTTGCGGGCGTCCTCCGCACGCTAAAGGTATCTTCGGACGTCGGCGTTCAGGTCATCGTCTTCTACGTGCGGCAGCTTGGCGTCAAGCATCGTAGTCGGCCGTCTTCCGTAGACAAGCTCTAACGGTATCATCTGCGTAGTTTTCTAGATAGTCGTGTTCGTGTTATACGCAAATGTCACATACGAAAGAATTTCATCCCACAACTCATGTTCAACATCGACGTACACAGACACCATACCCGCGATCGTCATGTCGAGACGTTCCGTTAATCCGTTCGTTTGGTGTTGCAGCGCCATCGTTCATCGGAGATCCGTATTGCTGTAGCGTAAGATTCCTTGCGTGAGCTCCGCAATAAATGCGTTCCACGGCCCGTGATTAGGATTTCAAGGGCTCCATGTCGTTGCAACTTTTAAGTGCAGAGCACTTAAAGGGCTGCACCTTATCGTCGTAGCTCACTCGCTGGACGCAAGTAAAGCCACACGGCAGGTCTTCTGTCGTAGCGGCTATCGTCGCGGCGTAACCCGGAGGCTTCGAAAGCAAAGCGGTTTATATAGCCATAAGTGTTCGAAACTCGTAAACCGCTGGCGCTTGTCATACATCTCCCCGTTTTTTAGCGCAAAGAAAAGTGCAGCTACATTTGAGGCAAAGTATACGTAATTCACCGGCAGCGCCCGCGTTTATTTAGTTAAGAACGCTCGTTCGGTTGGTTTTTCCGATAGTAAGCGAAAAAAGTGGCAGTGCAACGCCGGCACGTGCGGGAGGAAAAGCAAGCACAAAAAGAACAGAACTCCCGCTGGCGCAGTTTCAGGCAGGGGGCGCGCGAGTGCTGTGATGGCGGGAAATTTGAATTGCCTTGGGTGATAGCAGTGAGCGGATAACGACGCTACAGCCCATTATGGCGAATCACTGCTCTGTACGTCCGACATCTTTCAAATTGAGCGGAACGGCTTTGATTTTTTTGTTTGTGAAGAAAGCGGCTTTGTGCGCAGTTCCCCGGAATAGCGGCGGTCTCTGCATAGCGCGTCATGTAGTAGGTCGCTATGACAATCCACTCGTTCTGCGCTCGCGACGCAGAAAACTGACCCAGAAGGTTCATTCCGAATTGTTAGAAGGGCCTCGATCGGGCGGTGATCGGCTGCAGACGTCCGGCGGGTCTCGTCGTCAGCATTTTCCACAGGTGGCAGTCGCGTCATTTCCAGACGTCCGACGGAAGGCGGGACCAGTGATATTTCGTCTTGGTAGTTCCGAGCGTACGTGCCCTGCCAAGGTGCCCTGATGACACCGCCTGGCGCTACGGGATCCTCAGTGACCTGAAGTCGTTTGGTGTCTCAGGCAACATGATGAACACTCTTGCTAGTTATTTGTCCGAAATAATTATTCGTGTGAGAGTTGTTAGTGCACTCTCAAGGGTTTATGTGCAAGAAAACGGCGCTCCGCATGGTGGAGCTCTAAGCTGCACTCTGTTCATAGTTAAGATGAACTCCCTTGGGAAGGCATTGCCACCTACAATTTCTTATTCAATGTATGTAGACAACGTCCAGGTATCTTTTAAATCATGCAATATGTCCATCCGTGAGCGTCAAGTCCAGCTCGGTGTCAAAAAAATTGCCAGCTGGGCAGGCAAGAACGGTTTTAAAACTAAACCCAGAAAAAAGAACTTGTGTTGTCTTCTCCAGGAAGCGTGAGATCCACCCGGAACCGGGCATTATTCTAAATGGAGTCTCGATTCCTGTCAAAAAAGAACACAAGCTTTTACGTATAGTGTTGAATGAAAAACTCACAATCATTCCTCGAATTGAACAATTCAAACATAAATGCCTAAAAGCAATCAACATTCTTAAAATTCTGTCACATCAGTCCTATGGAACTGGCAAGCAACTCATGTACGTATTTTTACTAGTCTGGTGAGGTCTCCATTCGACTATTTAAGTGTCGTTTATGGATCTGCGAGAAAAACGGCTCTAAAATGCTCGACCCAGTTCTGCATCTGGGTCTTCGCCTTGCATGTGGCGCTTTTCGGACTAGCCCAGTCCAGAGCCTCTACACAAAGTGGGATAAATGTTCCCTATATGACCAAAGGATTTCCATGGACTTGTATGCCTCGAAAATTATGGCCCTGACTAACCACCCTTTTAATTCCACAATTAATAATACATCCTCACAGCAGCTGTTTTTAAATCGTTCTCCATCTCTCTGCCTTTTTCACATAGGGTAAGAGAGGAAGCCTCTCAGCTCAAGGTCCCATTTTTAGACATTCACAAGACACTCATCACTGATTTTATACCACCATAAAATCTGCGCCCTGTGTTCTGTGATGTGTCTTTTACGCAGCTTGATAACAGGGCACCAGGAATTGCGATTCTGCAGCACTTTTTGTTTCTGCAGGATAAATGTCGGTGCGCAAAATTTTATAGTGATGCGTCAAAGACTGCTGCCGCTGTGTCTTTTGTTCCGCACGGACCGAACTGTCGCGTCTGTCAAACGATGAATGTCCGGAACAGTATTTTTACGGCTGAAGCATACGGCATCTTAATGGTCTTAGATCACATTGTCCAACACAAAATTCCAAAGTCCATTGCGTACACTGACTCCCTTAGCATTGTACGTGCGCTGTCCTCTAACGAATGGCCTAAAACAATGTAGTTATTTTATTTTTATGGCTATTCTCTCCGCATGTACCGCAAACCTTGATCCGGGACTACAAAAGGGCAGATCTTGCCGGAATAAATTGTGAGCTTGCTTTATTTCTCGACAGCTTTTTACTGGGCTTCGATGACAGATCAGTTAATGAGAATTGCGACTTGTTTAAAAGAAAGGTGACCTCTTTATTAAGTGACTTCACTCCAATTAAAACAATCACATCTAGCAGGCAGGCACCATGGTATAACCGTTTATTGAAAAGATTGTGCAACAAAAAGAAACGTTTATTCCGATCCGCAAAATTATCCCATTCTGAATCACAATGGCATGCATATAGGTTAACCGCCGCCCAGTACAAAGTTGCACTGAAAGAGGCTCGCAATTCATTTTTCAATACCACGCTACCATGTATGTGTGTCAATAATCCCAAGCAATTCTGGAATATCATTAACCAAAATAAGGATAAAATAACGATTACTCCTAAAACCCCAGATGGAGCTACAGTTCCTGGTGGTGAGTGTGCTGCAGTATTTAATGATGTGTTCACTTCTGCGTTCGCCACATCTACTGTCACCGTTTAACCGGCATTCCAACCAGTAGACGTACTTTCTATAGAACCAAATATGTTTGACATCTCTGGCATTGTACGTTTAATTGAAAAACAAAAAGTTACGTCAGCATGTGGAGTAGACAACATCAATTCCAAATTTCTTATCAACATAAAATTGTATTGTTCTATGTTTTTGACAAAATTGTTCACGCAATCACTTGAAACTGGTTGTATTCCGGATGATTGGAAGATTGGGAGGGTGGTTCCCTTGCACAAGTCTGGGGATAGACATTCCCCGCACAATTTTCGCCCAGTGTCATTAACTTCAATTCCATGCAAACTCATGGAACACGTCATCTATTCTTGCGTTGCCAAATTCTTAAAAGACAATTCATTTTTCAGTCACTCACAGCACGGGTTCAGAAAATCATTCTCCTGTGAAACGCAGCTTTTATGTTTTGGCTAGGATAGTCGCTTTGGCTAGGATACGGATAGGGCACACACATGCAACTCACTCGTATCTGCTCACGGGATCTTCAAGACCTCGGTGCAGCAGGTACGGAGAGGCCCTATCCGTAGTCCACATATTAATCACATGCAAGGCACTTGACACAGGACACAAACATGTCCCTGGATTATACAGACAACACATTCCACTCCACCCATCGTTGTTTTTGGGTGACGATGCGATGGTCCCTGTTGTTAAGTATTTGTGAGATATATAACAACTTTAAACCTCAATTCCCATCATGTGTAATAAAAACTGGCCCTATACACCAGCCACCACCATCCCAAGCAGCACAAGCATGTACGGCAAAGCATGAGCTGTCCATCTCTGGCCGGCTAATTTCTGCTCGGCCGTTGCTCCATCAGAGTAGGGCTTGCGTTCGGGGTAGTTGGTAATCCATAACGTTCATCTTAAGCGCAGAAAAAACAGGGACACAGTAGACGAGGACAAGCGCTCAGAGTGTAAAGCCCGTACTCCAAAGTAGGCCTTGACCGTGTGCTGAAAGTTCCCTGGTGTAAGCTGAACAGCTGGTCACCTTTGACCAAAGCATCGCCAAGGGGCCTACAACCGCCCTTCGGCCGCCAGACTTTGCCGTCATCTTGCCGTTTTTTTATTGTCCGGCGGCCGTTCAACCTTAAACAACCCACGGCCGTTCAACTTTTACAGACGACGGCTATTCATCCTTGCTTGGGGGCCAGCTGTTGAACCAGAGTCGCTCAGCCATGGTTGAACTCTAGCCGTGCAACATACTCGTCCGGCCGTTCCACTGCAGGAGGCATATTAATTGTGGTGCTGCAGCTTTCATCCAGCCCTATAAGGGGTATAGTCGAGCTTTTTCTACAGACAAGTGCAGAATTTATAACCTCGTAACAGCAATCATTCGTGCTTTTAAGTAAACAATTAAATTCAGCAACTGACAAAGACTGTTGATCACAAAATGTGGTGCAGATTTATTTTCTCAATTGCTGCTCGTACAGTGATGGTGCTTCCATTTGATGCAACCGCTACTGTGGTCATGGACAGAGTTCCAATGGAAACCACAGCTGCCATGCTCAGGAGCACCTGCAGCACAAAACAAAAAGAAAAACGAACAAGTTACAACAATGCACAGCTCACACTGTCACCAAACTAAGAAAAGCAGTTCGAGGCACCTACAGATATTTACACTGCTAATGCGCAATGTATCTTGCTTTAAAGGGACCCTACAACACTCTTGGAGCAGTGGAAGTAAACCTGCACGGCGTTTAGATTACACTGCCAGGAATACCTGAGCCAAATATTACACGTGCACGTGAAGCGGTGGGCGCGCAAATCACTGTGAAAGACGCGAAAAAACCAACCGCACTCTCTTCAAGTTTGCTCATTATGCACCCCTGACATGGCCTAAACAACGTCAATACGGCCATAGCTGTCCTATTTGCTGTCGTTGGTCAACTTCGCGAACTATTTCTTGCATTTCCTGTTCGTCCGCACTGTGTACCAAACTCTTCTAAGAGCGAACCTGTACGTAGAGTTTTGGGGGTTCTGTTGTGTTTTGAGTTCGCAAGGAGTTTCAGTGACCGACTAAATAGTCTCCGTTCAACGAGATCACTCTACAACAAACGTTCATTACTGTGAAAACGCCCTACCAGACTGAGCACACACTTGCGACTAGGCAGCGGTGCCTGCTTTTTGTGGCAGCAGACGGGAAATACACCCCTCCACGTTGCGGAGAAAAGAAAAAAACTCCACGGCCTGTGATATAGCGAAGGCCCCCAAAGAGAACACCGTGAGCCGCACCCCACTCAAGGTGAGAGCGCACAACTTTCGCGCGTTCAGCCGAGGTGCTCCTGAACTACAAGTTGGTTAAACAAAAGAAATAGTTTCCAAAGAAACAGAACCCGAGAAAGCATTAGGAAAGGTTTTCAGCCAGAAATCAGATAAAAATGAAAATGGGAAAACGCTTTTGTTGCAAAGCTGAGATTTTCAAACTATTCCCGTGTTTCCTTTTTTTCTCAAAAGAAGTTTTAGCTCCGAAAAGTTGAGCAGTCGCATATTGTATTTTGCCTTGTTCAAAGTGGCCCAGCTATCGAAGTCACACGATAGATCGGTGAAACCGCCCAGCAGGCAGGTTTTTTTTTTTTTTTTAAATAGGCGCTTAGATTTACGCGAAGGCGACCTCTACAGTGAGGTTATGCGCCCAGGAGGACACATAAATAGGAGGTCATTATTGATTTCGGAGGCTTAATTAACTAAAATTGAGTAATTCACTTTTTAGTTGCTACAGTAACCAGACATATTTGAAAGTTAGACGCAATCATGTTTCTAGGCAGTTTCAATTGGCAGAATTCTGGTGCATCTGTAGTCCGAGATAATAAACGGCGAAGTTTAATTGCCGTTCGCATGATTACGCATGCAAGACAGCCTGCACTGGCGCAAAGCTCCTCCCTTCTGTAACGTACCTGCTGTGTGCGGTGTTTAGTTCGACAAAGGGGTGGAGGCCCAGGAAAAAGTGATAACTGGCAACCATTCATTCTTGGCTGGCGTTATCGCAATCTGCAGTACTCGGAACCGCTATCGAAACACAGAACAAAAGGGAGGAGCTATGCACCGGTCCTGACTTCTAGCATGCGTAATCATGCGAACGGCAATTAAACTTCGCCGTTTCATATCTCGGGTACGGATGCGCTAGATTAATTCTGCCAATTGAAACTGCGTAGAAACACGATTGCGTATAACTTTCCAATACAAACATGCCTGCTTACTGCAGCCACTAAAAAGATAATTAATCAATTTTAGTTATTTAAACCACCTACATCAATAATTACCTCCTAATTATGTGTCCCCCTGAGAGCATAACCTCACTGTAGAGTTGGTCTTCACGTAAATCTAAGCGCCTATTTAAAAAAAAAACATGTCCACTTAACTTTGATCACCTTGTATAAACAGACCTCGTGGGATAAAAACCTGCATACGGTACAAAACACCTCCATTCCTCACGATGTCATCAAGAGCACCGGCAATTATTTCAAACTTCCTAGCCCCCTCCGCTGCGCCTACCACCTGTCCATCAGCAACGCTAGACATATCGAGTGTCGTCAGCATCAGTAAATTGAATTTAGCTTCCGCGAACCACACCATGAGACTGAAGCGGAAGCGGGAAATCGAGCTGTAACACGTTTCTGCGCAAGAAAATGGCCAGCAAAAACGGACTTACCGAACTTTCTTTGTCCGGGCACTGGAAAACGCCGCCGTTCGTGGATCGTTTGTAGCAGCATTTCAGCTTATCCTTAGCCTCACGTGTTTCCAAAGTGGCAAGCGGGATATCCACAAAGCGCGAACACATGTCACAACACAAGACTGAAAATGTGCCTTTCCAAATATACCACTAGCAAGCCATTATTTTGTCTTCACTATCCATTATCTTTGATTTAGCGTATTCGGTTAATATTTTTGTGTCATCGTTCATTTTGCCATGAGTGCACATGTATATACAGCAAAGTGTTCGGCGGCTGGATGCGTGTCCAAGCATGACATTCGGAATTCCGGTGATTCGGCATGGGCGGTGCTAGACCTGCGACAGACGTCAGCCGTTCACCTTTCGAAGAGCAGGAGCGTGCAGATTCATAAGCGGACCAGATAACGTACGTTTCCAAAACAACTTTTCAAGAACGGCTGCCTACGAAACAACAGCCATTCATCATGTGTTCCCCTGCAAGCTGAAACAAAGCGGTCGCTCGGTGGCCGTGCACAAGCGGATAATCTTTTGTAAACCCGCTTTCAATCAACAAGCGATTACTCGGCGGCGGGAAACCCACCGCCTTTCTTTTTATTGAACGTTGCTGGAGCAAGTGCCGTTCATCGCCGGTGGGTGATCCGCCAGATACCTTCTCAGTAACTTTCGCCGAGGGGAAACCGTGTTGACGGTTAACGAGAGAAAGCTGACCAACTCAAGAACATTGGCTGCCGAAAACGTGCGCAGAGGATCATGGCCGTATTCAAACCGTTTATCTTGTGTTCAACGCTGGCCAGTTCGTTGCCGATGGCCGAGCATTCCGGAGAACAGCCGTAGGTTGGAGGGTCAAGAATCGGACTTGCTGTGCTACCTGGGATAGTCTTTAATTGATTTTATATTTGTCTGACTTACACGTTTTAATACCTAACTTTCTGTGGTGATCACTTTTGTTTGGCGCTCTTTGCCCTAGCTAGCCTTGCGCCAAAAAAGGAATCCAACAATCAAAATCAATCATTGATGTCCCTATAATGCCCGGCATGCGTCACAGGCATCATCATGCGCTTAGAGAGGGCCAAGGCGGCCGGTGAGTCTCTAAACTGGTGGCTGCTGTCGCTGAGGAGCTTCTCGGCAGACGCAGTCACGACCGAGGGGTCGCTGCGAATGCCTACTTCCTCGATGTCATCCCCAGCGGCGTTCATGGATGACGGGGTCCATTTTCGTAACTTTCCTGCTCTAGTGCTTCTGCATAATGACCCGTGGCAACACTGCACACCGGCTACGACGATTGTCTTCAACTGTTTTTACTCTAGGCCTTACCGAGCAATTTCAGTGTTAACATCTTCACCCCTCATACATAATGACTGATTTGGCGCTCTGTGCCCTAGTTGGCCTTGCGTGATAAAACTCCAACCACCATCATCGTTGATGATACTTCCAAGATTTCGTCACGTATGCCGTCGGGAATGACGACAATGTGCCTCGTTCCCGTTTGTAGGGTCGAAGTTTTTTACTGGTGCCGAATGTTTCAAACAGAATGCAGCGGCGTTACGCTTCAGAGCCCTTGGCACGGCCATGTCGCGTCCTTCCAGGCGGTAGATCATGACACGCAGCTCGTGGACGGGCCGCTGCTGGGCGGCTAGGGTGCATTTCGTCACCATTCCGAGCAACGCGGCGTCTTCGTCGTGGTCCACTGCCGGCAGGTCGACAGGGGCGCGTGAAAGGCAGTGGGCGTCCGAGTGTTTCCTGCCCAATTTGTAGACTATCGTCACGTCGAATTCTTAGACGCGCAGGGTCCCGCGCACGAGACAGCCAAAAAGGTTCTGCGAATTGGCGAGCCAACTCAGCGCATGATGGTCGGTCACCACATTAAATGGCCTGCCATACACGTACAGGCAAAATTTAGAAATGCCCACATGGTAGTAGGACGCTCTTTCTCAGAGGCTCAGCAGTTTTTTAGGTGTGAATGCACTTCTTAAAAACGAGCCTGAATCGTCCGCCGCCGTCGTCCGCATAGCAACAGCTGCGGGTGCGCGCGCTCCTCGTCTTCCCTAGCAACGGGGGGAGATGGGCGCGCGCTACTCTCCTCCTCCTCTCTCCGCTCAGTGACTGCGGGTGTTGGGCGTAGTTCTGCCTTCATCGTCGTCGTCGTCGTAAATGCGAATGTGCGCCTGCATTCCTCCAGCGCGAGCGCACGTGAGCGCGCGCCTCGTAGTTCTGCCTTCGTCGTCGTCGTCGTAAATGCGAATGCATTTCTGGACGCGGCTATGGAAAGTGTGCGCGTGCGCTCCAAACCCTCCGACCCCATAGTCTTGGTTGGCGACTTCAACGTTGACGTGCGCAAGAAGAGTGGCGAGTGGCTGGTCGAGTACATGCAGACCAGGCACTCTATGCATTGTCTCTCTGCCGGCTTCGACACATGCCCCACTACCATTCACGGGAGTTGCATTGATCTGGTCTTTACGCGAAACTGTGACGCGCGTATGCTTCTCAAAGACCCTTTGACCGTGCACTTTAGCGATCACAACGCAGTGATTGTGGCCGTCAGGTACAAAGATAACACAAACAGGTGCTGATGAATAAATGATTACGTTCACACTCTCGTCCTTAATTACGCCATTACTCGCAACACACTCATCGGTGCACCCGATGCATTCGCATTTCTGCACGATTCCCTTCGGGGAGGTGCGGGGGAATTTCTTTTCTCTTGCTTAGAAAGGCCACGGCTGGCACACACGATTAGTTTTTCGCAACCACTTTGCTTTTGGACGACGACTTCACCCAGGCCTATATCAGCGTCTGTGTGCACTTCTGGTTCGGTGTCTTTGTTGAAATGAGCGAGCACTGGCGGGCTTTGTAGGCGTCCTTGAAGTTCGCGGAATGCCTCCTCTTGGGCTTCTCCCAACACGAAGGGGTTCTTTCTTTCCTCCAACGCGTGAGTGGCTCTGCAATGCGAGCAAAGTTTGCGACGAAGCGCCGATAGTACGCGCAGAGTCGGAGGAATCTTTGCACGAGGAATCCTTGCTTCAGCGGGTCGGCGTGATCAGCAGAGAAGTGGAACGACTTTGCCTGAAGATCCTTAATAGCCCCGTTGTCCGACAGAAAGTTCAGTCCGAGAATTACATCGCGGGAGCAGTTTGGAAGAATGACAACAGCAGGGTACGTGGTGCCATTTATGGCGGCGCGCGATGTCACGGTCCACTGGGCGTAACAAGCTGGCCTTCTTCTGTGGGGATTAGTGGATTATTCCAGCTGGTCATAACTTTTTTCAGATTGGTCGCGAGTGATCCGCTCATCACTGAGTAGCCCGCTCCCGTGTCTATCACAGCCTCCACATCAAGGGCATCAATGGATAGCCGTACGTCGGAAGTAGTCTTCGAGTTTCTGGTTCGTCGGGGCGTCGTATCATGGCTGGTTCGCATTCATGGCGAATGGCTACGCGTCGTAGTTGTCTTGCTGATTGCAAGATTGGTGAAGTCGGGGAGGCGGCGCGCCATGTGGCTGTTTTCGTGTTGCAAGGTCCCACGTCAGAGTTAAGTCCAGACACCTAGCTGTGGTCGCGTCGTAAGTCTTGGTATTCGCTGCGTCGTTGTATCGTTAAAGGGTTTTCGACTATTCGCGGTGGTGCAACTTCATCTCCAGAAACTACTGCTTTCACTTTCTCCTTCGTAGGCTGGGAGACCTTCCACGTGCGAAGTCAGCGTCGCTGCGGCGGCGCGGCCATAGGTATGGGTAGAGCAACGCCGAACTGTTGAAACGGGCAGCGCCGCGGCTGCTCTGAGATAGATATTCGTCGATCTCACGTAGTGGTTGGCCGGGGGAGGGCGCGATTCGTCGACGGAGAAACCTCGAAGGCCGAGTTGCTTGTAGGGGAGGAACGGTAAATGCGGCCGGTTTCTACGCAGTGGTAGCAGAGCGATGGCCGGGGGCTCGGCATACGTCAGTCTTCCTCGGCGTCGGGTTTTCGACCATAAGGGGTCGACTGGGCAACAGTGGACGGCTGTCACTAATAAAAGCCTAATAAAAGTCACCTTTAATTAAGCCAACATAACTAAGGGGCGGACGCGAAGGTATTAAATTATAAGAGCCTACGATTGTAGTGGGCGAAAGTCCATTGTAGATGCCATTGTCCGGATGTGGACTTAATAGGCTGATGGCGATGTTATTGGTGACGATGATGATGACAATGAGGATGGAGTGCAGCCTACACCTTTTTGCCACGGGTATCTTTGTTCCGCCACGCACTTACTCATTTCGGTATGTCACCGTCTCCCGTGCTGTCCTCGCAGATGGCCATACTGGGTTTCCCTCCATATCATTCCAGCATCTTCCTCACTGCCTTCTTCACCGCCTCCTATTCTTGATTTATTTCCTTACATAGTTTTAGTTTAGCGACTATCGTTCCTTCTTTGCTTTCATTTTGTTTAGTTTCTATGTTATAATCGTTTTAATAATTTATCGTTCCGTGTCTCAAATTCGGGCAATATTTATTTTTTGCTTTTTAGTACACGTCCGTTACTGTGGTTTGGCGTCTTTGTCGGCCTAGTAACCCAGCGAACGAAAGAAACACCCAAGAGAGAAGAAAAACGGAGGAGGAAAGTGCGTTGAAAGCGTGATGGAGAGGGCGGTACGCTGAGGCGGCGCCACAGCAGCAGGCAGCACACGCTGCGTGGTGCACGCACATAGGTCCTCCGGCTTCCTCATCGTTGCACCTTTCTCGTTAAGTAAAACAACTCCCCCCTCTCTCCTCCTTATAGCATTGCTCACCTGAACCACGTGACATTTGTGCGGGAAGTTCAAGTAAGATTTACAATAACGTGCTCGGCGCCGGCGACGCGCTCACAGATAACGGCAGAGTAGCGCGCGCCGACGTGCCTTCGCTGATCACGCGATCACTTCCGGAGACGCAACAGATATGCGCCGTGATCGAGAAGACTACAGTTTGCGCTGCGCACAAATTTCAACTTAGGGAGAGTATAGTAATTATGAGCTTTTTATTTCGGTTTCTATTTTCATGGTTTGTCCTAAACAGTTACTTTAAATGCAATATAAATATATTTGAATACTGAGAATTGCTTTCCTGTGTTAGAGGCCCTTTCCTGGCCTGTCCCCCCATTAGTGGGTAGAAGTCATTCTTCTCGCACCTTGACCACCACCACATATTTCAGTAGAACACACGTAGTGGGGTCGTAAAGTGCACCTATTTGTGTAGGGTTCTAAATAAGCAATACAATGCTCTTTTTTTCACAGGCTTCGACTTTGGCGGAATGGCTCCCCTTAAAGAAGTAGACCAAGCTTTTGCGGCTCTTGGTATCTGTGCCCACCGATGGGCAGGCAGCGGCAACACCAACTGGTTCGCTTACCTGGAGGGCCGGTACGATCGACTGAAAAATATTGTAGCCTGCCGTGATGGTCGCATTCCAGGGTGTGACTTCGTTGACAAAGGCTACGCATGGACTCTCGATTACGAATCCAGCATCGCCAGAGAGATCAAGTAAGAATTCTTCATTGTAAAAGATGCTGTTCGGATGGATATATTAACTTCGTCTTCGTTGCAGCGATTGTTAGCTGCAGCATCTTCACTTTTAAAATTTATTTTTAACCTCCTATTTTTTTGCCGCGCTTTGATGCTGCCCACGTCGAGCAATTTCAATCTGCTGTACTCAACCTTATTTTTAACAAAAACACAAGCATTTAGCTTCTCTTTTGAACATGTGCTCATAATACACAAAAATCGCGAGTGTATGCAACAATGTAGGGTAAAAATTAGAACACCTGGTAAAATACCACACAGGCTGTTGAGCAGTTTCTAGAGCCCCCTTAACCAAAACATTAGGCACTTTTTTAACTCCAATTAAAATTAATCTAAAAAACATTGCAAAGTGACCTTCCAAAGGGCTCTGCCACAGAAAAAAATTCCCTCGCACTTCCCCAAGGGGGAGAGTGTGTAAGTGCGAATGCACGGTTGTTGATTGCGCGATTACGGTGGATATCGTGATCTTGGAGTGGAGAGGAGGCGCCCAACACCCGCAGTCACTGAGCGGAGAGAGGAGGAGGAGAGTAGCGCCCGCCGTTACGGCGAGGGCTACACGAGCGCCCTCACGCGTCGGAATGCGGAGCGCCCGCTGCGCGAGCGAGAGCTCTCCCGCCCGAAGTGGAGAGGAGGCGCCCAACACCCGCAGTCACTGAGCGGAGAGAGGAGGAGGAGAGTAGCGCGCGCCCATCTCCCCCCGTTGCTAGGGAAGACGAGGAGGAAGACGAGGAGCGCGCGCACCCGCAGCTGTTGCTATGCGGACGACTGCGGCGGACGATTCAGGCTCGCTTAAGAAGTGCATTCGCACTTAAAATTCTAATTTACAGGCCAAATAGTCATGGCGACAGAACGGAGGAGGGCATGCTCACAACACAGCCGAGTTCGCGCCTATTGTCTCCTCCTTTTTTGTTCGTAAGTAGGCTTCAGTGTGCAAGACACAAGGTATTAAAAACCAGCATGAAACGGCCAAGCTTACACCAATATTTTTAAGGTCGGCGTCCCTCTAAATACAAATGCAGCGCTGGAAAGACATTTTCCAAGGAGATATGTACCGCTTATATCAAATAATGAAGCGTTGGAGGCGATCAGATGATCGGAGGGAGAGAGTGTGCCGAAGTGAGGGGAGGGGAACGGCTTGTGTCGGTGTACGCACGCAAAATCGGGAGCGTTAGACAATGTAACACCTCCCCTGTGAAAGTTAAAAGTAGAATCAAAATATCTGCAAATCGGAAGTGGTTAAACATCTTGATGGGGCTTCGTAAAAGGCGAACACACAAGGCAAGGCGTAGTAAGACGAGCAGCGCTCAACTCGCAATTTCATTGAAAGGCAAGCACGTACATAAAATCGTATCGCCAGCGTCGACGTATTCCCATGCCAACGACGTCACCCTCAAAGCATATGAGAACAGCCTGCAAAGATTACGTCGTGGAGACAGGAACTAGATTATAGAGCGACTCAAAAGTAAAAATTAATTAAATGTGGTGTTTAACGCGCCGACGCAACGCAGGCGATCAGGCGCGCCGTAGTGGAGGGCTCCGGATTAATTTCGACCACCTGGGGATCTTTAACGTGCGCCGAAATCACGAGCACACGGGCGTTTTTGCTTTTCGCCTCCATCAGAAAAGCGGCCGCCGCGGCGGGAATCGAACCCGCGACCTCGTGCTCAGCAGCGCAACGCCTTAGCCACTGAGCCACCGCGGCGGGTGACTCAAAAGTAAAACTTTACTATTATGCAGGGCAATTGTGGGTACTCTGACCCACAGCCTTTCGTTTCGTCTTTACGTGGTGCTCCAGAGAATTCTTTTGTCAGCTCATCGCCGTATCCAGCATCTTTAGATGGATTCTCAGTGCAGAGCAAGTTTGCAGACTAGAGCTGAGTAAGCGCGAATAAATGACTGGTCCCAGCAGCCGTTGCTCATTGATCAGAAAATGTCGAATGCGTGGAAACAGCGGTATGGTGTTTCCTACTCGCTTCCCGACACTATGATCTGTGACATCACCAGCTGGAAATGTTGAAGCGCGTTAATTGTAGAGCTTGCCCAAGAGTTGTTTTAACAAACACTGAAGTAGGGAAATGTAAATATAAAGTATATCTATCCGAGAGCGTGTCCTCAGCAAAGGTATTTCAAAATGGCACTACGTTTATCTCATAAAACATTACTAAGCAGGTTTTTTCACTGCAGCTGCTGGTAAGCTTAGTTCAGTTTAAGTTTTGGCTCAATATATTGCGTAGCCATAAGTACTGTTAGAAGACGTATGCGAACTAGCAAAAGTGTAAGCTATTGGCTCTTTTCCCGGTCCCCTAGTCTATATAGTACCAGAAACTAGCGGCCCAACTCGGAGCTTTTGCCCCGCCTTGCAAATCACGCGTGTTTTTTTCTATGGCTTCTAAAGGAGGAAGGATCTCCTAAACTCGAAATGCCCTTAAAGACTTTGTAGACGATCCCTTTTACGAAGTGTGACATGTTCTTTTGCGCCTTGTAAAAATAGAATTGAAAAATGAAGCAAAATTGATTGTTGTAACTAATATTTCTGGACGAATGAAAAAATCATGTCAGTACAAATTATTTGAATAACAATCTTTGAGTGAAGAAACCATTTCCACCTTTAGCGTTTCCTTAAAGTCAGACTTTAACCATGTGTTAGCAATGCCATGAGACGCGCGAGCATGCATGCGGCGAGATTTTGTTTTTTCGATCTGATATTTACACAAGGATCGATTTTGCCTGTGTCAACGTGACCGCAAGAAAAACTTTGACGAACAACCCCCTGTTTTTATACGTGCGCAGGGGAGTTCGGCTGAACTTCCCAGATTTGCTTTTCGAAACCTAGAGCAGACAACCAACCTTTATATTTTTGCAGATTTTTTTCATCTTGAGAAGGCCAGCAAAGAGAATCCTTACAGTGTAACGGCTTGCTACATTTCTCAGCGCAAGTGGCTCTTTCCCTTCATATGCAATTAAAGCCCCGTTTTTCGCTTGAGCATGCACTAATTATGTTTACCAACATAAAGAGCTCTTCACGGTCATGCGTGCAACACCCTACGCAAGACGTGTCTGTCCTAATTCGCTGGTTGGGACGAAAAGGTGTTATAAATATTATAAAAAGAGGATTTCCAAGGTGCACAGAGAAGGAAGGGGAAAGAAGCGCCACAGTTTTACGTTATATGTGCGTAACCACAATGTAATACCCATTTTTCTGATCGTAGGCTTTACTCCTAACTGGCCTGTGCATCCAAAATAATCCCGAGCCATCTCCACTAACGTGAAGCCCAGTTAGGAGCGAAGCGTGCAGTGTATAAGTGTATTCTTGGCGCCTGGGCGTTCTTGCCAACGGAGATGACACCGTTGGGGGGTACAGGTATACAGCTTTGCTGTAAAAGTCTCTTGTCTGTGAAGCATAAAGCTCTCTAGCGTGAGGCGTAAACGAGTTTTCCGGCGTTTTGGTACCGTGGCAAGATGAGACGAACGACGATTACGATGACGACGACTGGAGACGCCAACAGCCGCACCCCTAAAAGTTGAGCTTCGAATCTAAATGATATGGTTCTATATGCATAAATGATGTAGTATATAATTTCTCAATTGGAAACGATGGCGGCAGTTGTGTAAAACTGGGAAAAAGTGTTCGTTAAGAATTACATTTCCTTACACGGGATGAAACGTAGTCCACGTACTATAGCACTTCCAGCTGACCCCGTACTGTCTACTTCCTTCCATATATAATCGCTTTCTGCGCCGCCAATTAATGTGTTCTAAAAAATAAAGCTACGATCATCAGGTTTACTATCACCATATGCAATCTTGAGAAGAACCAATGATGGCATGAATAGCTATGTTTTCAGAACATAGCAATCATGCCGGTAAGTAGACTCATTAAAAATCAATATATTTAATTCCGGTAACTAGACTCATTAAAAATCAATATATTTAACCCCAAAGTCAGTGCATGATATAATACATTTTGCTCCAAAGGGTCCATGCAGACAAAATGCATGTTTGGCTGATTCGAAAGATTGCTTCGTTAGAATAACACCGACATCAGTTTTAACGCAAACTTTACTCAAATAAGCTATATAATTAGGCAAAAAGAGCATGGCCATGCGACCCAGTGGCTCATTTTTCGCACTAGAACTTATGACATGTTATGGCAGCTGTGCGATTGGCTGAGGCCGGCAAAAGCAAACGCAAGTTAGGCAGAGCTTATAAGCTTGCAGAACCAGCTATTGCTATTGTTAATCGCTATTGCTAATAGCCATTGCTAATGCACATTCATTTTATAGCAGTAAGAATGCTGGGGTAAACAACAGAAGTTCCGACAGCACACGTAAACATAGAAGCACCAGTGCCTGCTGCTGTTGGTACTGCGCGGGCTATACTTGTTATAGCTGCACAGCAGTTCGGCGCTTTGTTGTTCTCTCACAAGACACTGGCCGATTGGCGTAAGCGACATTGTCTTACGTGACCCTGTTTGTCGAGCATACACAATTTTTAACGGTAACAAAAACAAGCCAGCTGAGAATACGATCAGAAACAAAGCAATTGCGGACAGCGGTCTGCACAGTACGGTGGCGTCAGTTAGGAAGCTTGACGGTAAACAAGGCGTTCCACAGTGCGTTGCAGACTAAACAGCGTAGTGACGTTCGCTTGAGGACCTGTCGTGGCTATGTCATCGCAGGCGTCACGAAACCCACCGTTGGCGGGGAATAAAAATATATGGTTAAATTGATTAATTTCTCAGTTAATAAAGCATCGTTTGCTGCAGGACAAGCGCTAGTGGCACCATAAAAAACCAAATTTTTTGAATAAAACAAAGTTGTATTTTGTCAGCATGGCCACTTTAAGTTACCAAAACTTATTCGGCATGATATCAGTGAAACGTGTTTATTCTGTGCTTAGAAGAAAAGAAATTAAGCTTGCCTAAGTAAATAATAAAAAAACGTCAAAAACTCTGTTCGTCAGACAACAAGCTCATATTGAACGGATGTTGCGTTTTCGTCCACTGCCCAAAGAAAATTGTGGATTTTGTGTTTTTTTAAGCAGCGGTGTAAGCTTTAAAATTATTTACGTAATTGTAAAAGTCCTGCAAGCCCTATGGTATTGTATTGTGAAAACAAGAATTCGCTTATTGTTGGAGTGCTCCTAGTAAAATAAGCTCAATTAGGGTACACTCGAGAAAATATTTTATTCCAGATGCATCGCTCATCAAGACACCTTTCATTTCAAAGTCGGTGGAATGCTTTGTAACACAATAAAAGCTTATTTCGCGATGAAAATTCAAGAATTACTGCTTCCGATAAAAAAGAAGCCGGTTTCAATTTCGTTATTCTATTGCGTTGTTTGCATCTTACCCGGGACGTAGCAGAACAAGACATCTTTTAGTGGCTTTTTTTTGTCTTGTGAATATGAGTCGGATAGTAAATTACACGCGATCCACTTACTGTGTGCTGCACGAGTACTCCGAAGGTAAGTTTCTTTGAGGTTTTAGAGTACGCCGGACAAGTAATGACAGAGGCTGATTTCTGCACTTTTTAGAACAGCTGCACAGGTGAAGTCGGTTGCGTTTCTTTACTTTTTAGTTTCGTGTCTGTATAATGGTCTTCTCCGTTCCTTATGGCTTTTAAACAATGTATTCGTATCATATTTCCCCATATATACCTTCCCAAGTGTTATGTTTCTGTTGGCTCGTTCCTTTCCCGGTTAGCACGCCTTCTCCCACCCCTCCGGCTTGCAACACAAGGTTTACCCTCACGACACAAAATGAAAATACGTAAATATCGAAACGGCGTTTCTCAGCATTTAGTGTTTAGCGGTTTCGGCATGCACCTTCTGTGGTAGTTGAAGAACCTCAAGAATTGGTGTTGCTTGCTCAAAACTGCTCCGAAATTGGGTTTTGACTGCTCCAAAATAACTTTTTTCACGCTCTAAAAATTGCTCCAAAATGTTCATCAGAAAAAGATGGCTGTTGCCAAAGCCCCCACTCTGCACGAACGCCCAAAGAGGTCACGGACCTTCAGCATCAGTACAGACGCTTTAGTCTTGCTGTGTGCTCAGAGACAAACAGCTGGCAAAAGTGCAGATCGAAGTAGGGTGGTTCCCAGACCATTCAGTAATGGAGGGAAACGAGTGTTCCTATCAGAAGGCCCGACCACTCGCCGAGTGGGACACAGCCGTGGAAGTTTCGGAAAGTCAACCAGTGGTCACCTACAGAGACATACTACCTGCCACCTACAGTAGCGACAGCCGAAGGCTCCCACCACGAAGGCAAAACTTGCGAGGGAGCAACAACCACATGCAGGCAAATTGCCTGAGGGTCCTTTCCGTACCCCTGCAACCCTACCGGGCGTTATACACGAAGTAGCTTGCCTAGTGTGTCAAAAATTAGCCACTCTCCAGCACGTGATAGAAAAATGTTTGGAGCCAGAGTCATCCCCCACACCCATCTTTTTCTCCCCTTCTACTAGTTACTGTCCACCCCCACCTGAGAGGAACAGCTCTAGCAAGTTAAAAGAAGTGAGGTGACGACAGCAGCAGATAAATTCTCCTGAAAAGGGAACCGCCTCCGTCCGGTGCAGAGGGCGCAATGGAAGCCTGTCAAATTTTTTTTGCCTACCTTCCATTGCGTCAGTGTTAGGAATTTAAACCCCATGCACACAAAACATCTCGCCACCAATTTTACGGTTGCATGGAAGCGTTTATAGCTACTTTCATGCTTTATAACAAATAAAACGTTGCAGAACGGTCATTTCTGTTAAGAGCATTTTTTACCTATTTATCGGAAATGAGGTTTTTTTACAGTTCGTCACTTATCATGAATACACTTAACCCTGTATGTAACGAATCGCTATTTAACGAATTCCAGGATTTAACGAAGTTTTTCGATTCCTAATTGCAACCCCCATTGAAGCCCTTGTGTTCGGGACCTCTATGTAACGGAACGTCGCGGCGGTTAACTGTGGTGGAACTAAGTTGGCCATCTGATCGGTAGTTGTATTTTGCACTTTTAGGAAAACATCCACCGGAGAAATGAACCAATCTAGCGAATCCTGGTTCTACCGTAAGGAGCCAGCAGCACTGAGAACGTCTGGAATCGCATAACAGGAAATTCGTCATACTGACGATGATGATGAACGGAGGGGCTATCACCACCCCTTGGCCAACGTGGCAATCACTTCTGGTCTTGTTTTCGTAGCGTAAACTCCACACCAGCAGAAAGAGTAACTGCCCCTCACGTCTTTTTTTTTGTTCGCACCACAAACTACCGTGCGTTTCCACGTGTGAGCGCGGTTTCGGTTCCAGACTTAAGTGTTGAGGGCGTCCTGACGGCGTGTAGTCACCCCTCTCCACTTCTATCTGTGGTGTCGGTTCGTCGGGGATAAGTGCTGCTTCTATAAAACGAAAAGTTCTGTCTTTTCAAGAAAATCTCACAGCTTCGAAGACGTCCCCGCTGGCGAAAAGTAAGAGGGTTGCCGCCTGGTGTAGTATCCCAGCTAGCCAGTGTTGCGGAGTTAACCAATCCGTAATTGGAATGACTCCGGATTCATTCCACCTTTCCGAGATGCCGGAATGGAATAGGAATGGAATGAGGACAACGCTCGGAGGAATGGAATTGGAATGGAATTAAGCGCTTTTTGCCCGGAATGGATTGGGGATTTTTAGACGACGGCACCACTAGTGCTGGAACCTTCCGGCTACTTATTTAGTCTGTGGCGGTGACTGCGTCAGTATATCTCAAAGGGAGCACCGGCGACGAAAACGAAAACGCATACCCGGCATCGCGAGTAACTGAATTCGCGCAGCCTGCGGCAGCGCGTGTGAAAGTGAACTTCGAGCTTCGCAAGCACTTCTGGTGGGTGGCATCGTTAGGTCGGCTCTTCGTCCTTCGGCAGGCTTTTTCAGGCATAGCTTTCTCTGTACAACTGTCCATGGCGCGAATGTCAGACTGGCGTCTCTCTACGGCAGGAGCCATGTGACAAGGCCAGCAGGCGAGGAATAGCACCGAGAAGTAGGGAGAGGGGGGGCGGGGGAGGTAATACAAACGGCGCACAGCCGAAGCCGCGGGGTTCTCACCGGAAGATGATGCTGCGAAATTTTGGAGCTAACAATAGTACCTGATTACTTGGGAGGGAGGGAGAGGGAAACCCTATATATTAAGCATTCATTATTGGCTTGCGCACCATTGGCGTCGTCAGCAGTGGCATATGCGCACCCTGATGTAGTGGCTCTAGGCGCGCCCGTCCCGCACAGGTGAATGCAGAGCACATCGGAAGCAGGAGGTGCAGGGATAGCTAAGAGAGTGCAACGAGGAACCCTAAGAGCAGGGTACAATGGCAGTGTGAGAAAAAAGAGAAGAAGAAATAGGTGGAGAGTGAGAGAAAAAGCCGAAGACTGCATTGTTATTCTACCAGTTCCTGGCGGTGCTTTTCCGGAGCATAGACAACAATTGACGCCGTCACACTATTAAAAGACATGCGGGCGATTGTGAAGCGAGACTCAGATTTTCGCTGTTATGGTAGCAGGGTAACTCATTTAAACTCAAAAGGTCACGGTCAAATGCAAACCGCGACGATATGTAGCGGGTCGAAAGCAAACACAATAAATTTATATCGTCTGCATATCCAAGATAGCGAGGTTTACACAAATTTCTGAATTTCTGAAAATATCGCATTTAAATAGAAAGAGATTAGTAGAAAGCATTGACTGGGCGTTTGTGCCAAAGGTGTTGTGGGAAAATGGACGAGCCGCCGAGACCCGTTCTGATGAGTAATTTAATGATACATAATGACAATGATGATGATGAGCACGAGGGAGGCTAGGCGTCATCTTTTTCAATATCCTCCCCCCCCCCCCCCCCCCCCGCGCGAAAATGGCTACAAGTTTCACTGCGTCTTTAAAGTGCATGGCGGGAAAGCGGTTCAGTTGGCCGGCATCAAGAAATCAGGTCCGTTGAAGCAAGCAGATTCGGAGACCTCGCCGCTTCTGCTTCCATCGATGAAAACGACGCTGTTTAGCGTGGCGAAGCGTAGACCTGTTTTCTTGCTGAGAAACCGCTGATCTGCGGAAAGGAGTCCCTCTTCTGGGTGGCAACTTCATTCGCCAGCCGGCAGTCGTGTTGTCCATCACAGAAGCTCGCATTACTTGTATCACTTTTAAACGGCTTGCAGACTTCTGTAGAATGATAGCCGCTATTTTCCTTAGTCTTTTCTTTAACTTCCTTTTCTCCGTCTTCCGCAGGCTCTTTGCGACTCGGTCTTCCCGCTTCAACTTGCGAGTCCGTATCCAATATTTCCGCTTGTGTCTTGAATGTGTCAAATTGCGAAAAAAACCGGTACTAAATTTCTTCTCTTTCGGCGTTGTTTCTCGCTGTACCCAGAATCAGTTCTACTTCTTTTGGCCTGTTATTGTCCATCGGATTGCACAAGTTATTTGCTGCGCACAAATCAAGACTCTTGTCCTTTACAGATGGTACACCATCTGATTTCAATTCTCGTTTGTATTTACAGATGGTACACCATCTGATTTCAATTCTCGTTTGTACTGGCCTTCTTGTTTTCGGATTAAAAGATTATTATTTCCGTTTTCGCTGTCCGTATTTTCCCGGTGCTGTCTGATCTCTGACCTAATTCGGGTATTGATGGACATAATGAGAGCTTGCCGTTTAGTTCTGGTCTCGGTTATTTTCATTTCCAGTTTAACTTTTGCCGATATGACCATGGCCTGAAAATCAAATGCTCCAAACATCTCCGATTCCAGCTTCTAAATTTCCACGGTGTTTTCCACCTCTCGGTTAATCTGGATCAATGACTCGTTTTGCTCAGTCAGAGTTTCGAACAGGTGAGTCAACTCACCTATGGGTGGTTGCTCCACGCGAAGAAAGTCTTCTACCTTGCCCATCACATCTGCCAGTTTCTCCCGGACGATGCGCCGCCTTTCGTATAGGGCCTCCATGGTCCAGTCCAGCGTCACAGACGTCGTTTGTGATGGGATCGGACTCACGGGCAAAAGGTCAGCGCGAGCATTCTGGCAGGTACGCAGCGGCGAAGGCGCATCTCATGTGTGTCGACAATGGTGCAGCACGAATGCGTCCGGCTCGCGTCTTCTTCGTTAGCTGGCCCAGCCTTTCTCAACGGGTTCGCTGGTATGGTGGCTTCATTTCTGTTCCCCAGAGGTGAGAAGGCGGTCGAAAGTAGGCCAAAATCCGCTCGGTGTGGCTCCCCTCTGGAGGTCCCTTGTTCCCTGTTCTCCCGGCGGTTCGTCGCAAGCTCGGAGAACGTCGAGCAACGGGTTTTCGGCACCAAAAATGTGGGAAAAGGGACGAGCCGCCGAGACCCGTTCTGATCAGTACTTTAATGATACATAATGATAATGATGATGATGAGCACGTGGGAGGCGAGGCGTCATATTTTTCAATAGGAGTATTGTTTCCTGGCGCGCAGTAAAGTTTTGAAGAGCTTAACAACCACGCAAAAACTGAGCCCACTGATTTGTTCCTTAAGTCATACCTCACATCTGTTGTTAACATCCCCAAACCTCAAACTTTTCTTCCGAAAATTTTGATATCGAATCTTCCGACATTTAAATGCAGGTTGCACCCCATGACCCACCGTCAACGTTACGTCTTGCGTTAGGTTCAGGTCCCTTTCGAACACTGTCTTCCCGAGGCACAAACTGCACGCGGTTTCCGCCTACCGCAATTTAATCATAAAACATGCTCCACAAAACGATTTTTTGTTTACTTTTAGCTTTCTTTCGCAATGTCGCCTTCGTGCTGCTTCTGCGTGTGGGAAGGCCTATGAGTTTTTATTTTGTCCACCAAGAACAAAGAAAGAACATTGTATGCAATCAATGAATGCCGAATACTGAAAATTTGACACACCAACATTAACTTAAGTTTTTGGGCTATTGTAATTCCTCCAAACAGATATTGCAAAACGAGAAAATTAAGACTTATGTCGCTTTAAGTCATTTCTTTCAGTTGTTGGGTGTTTCGAATAGTTAAGCAAAAGTTTTACATCAATGAATGTTTTCAGAAGCAAACCTATGTTGTATCTACGACCCGTGTGTTTTTTTTATAGCATTTACTCGTCTATTAAGTAGTGAACAAATTGTGGCGTAAAATGCAAAAGGCGCGCAAATATGTATGGAATGCCGCCAAAACAGGATTAAGGCCCACAAACGGGCTTGCTCGAGTAGATCACTCAAGTTTACAAAGCGCAAGACGTGGCAGATATCGTGTCGCAGTAGGTTACTGTTATTTCGTTCGCTTCCCATGTCTTTGGTGCATTTATAAGATTACAGGTAGCTTTCTGGTGGATGATAATAAAAATTCGAATCGCAATCATTTACATAGATCCTACAAATTATATAATTCGATATGTTATTTCGCAGACTTGGACTGGACGGGGTCATCACGAACTATCCCGACAGCGCCCTTGCTGCCTTGAAATGGCCTAGCGTTGCACGAATTGCTCGACTGGCAGGGCCCTCTGACAGCCCTTGGACTCGGGTCAGGACTCCACATTGAATATACACAAGGCGCCACCTCAGTATGAACACGCAGATAATGCGGAGAGTGTAGGCGGAGCCGGTAAATAATAAAGGCTGCTTCTTTGATTTTTGAAAGCCATTTTGATTATTAATAAAAGTGATATACCTGAAATGTCGGTTTGAACCCTCTCTCTCTCTATATATATATATCTGCTCCATGGTCAACTACGACGATCGCTGAGCTGAATTTGTAGATGCCGCGCGACGTTCGCAAGAAATAGATACAGCAGGCAATCGTGAAGCGTTTTCTGCCTTCGCAAACAGTCCGCACACACGCCGGCCGCGCCTGCCAGCTCGACACACTCAGCGGCTCGAACCGGCGCAGACCACAGTAGCAAAAGCTTGTCTCTGCTCTTCCGAATCAATCTGATCACTAAAAAGAAGTTCCACATGCGAGAAAGTGGGTGTTAGTGTGGTGAAAAAGTGTGCTAGGGATTGTTGCCAGGGCTTTTTTTAAAAGCGGCGATCAGATACCTGCTGTGATGCAAGCTTACGCTGACCGGCGTTGGATGCTGCGGCGCGCGGTGCGCCGAGCGGCCGAGAGATGGGGATACCTGCGCGGAAACAGACTACCGAAACAGGCTACGCAGATGTCTTGGTCACCGATCGCTCAAGCGGCAGTTATAGCTGAAATAAAGTTACACATGCGAGAAGGGGGACGATAGTGTGGTCAAAAGTTGTGTTACGGATTGTCATTCGCAGTTGCGCAGATAGCGGCGATCAAATATCCGCCAGTATGCTAAGCCTAAAGTTCGCATCACCCGAGCGACCCGAGGCGACCCGAGCAACGCAAGCCGCTTGCGGGCTCAGCGGGCTCTCTTTGGCTGTGACCTCACGACGACCGCAACGATGGCACGACTGCATCTGCCTTGCCAGTCGCACGCCGTGAGCCTTCTCCGACCAGCGAACGACGCCAAAACCGGCCCTAACGATCAATCGTAACGATCAGTCGCATGCGAATTGCGTGCACCAGTCGTCCATATGTCTAGCGCAGTACAGTGGCGTCGTGCAGGCTGGCTCGTAGGCTTGCGCCATGTAAAGTGCAACAGCCGGGCCTCCGACGGAGGAAGAGGGGCAGCCAGGTCTGCTACTTCTCCAGCCTTGCACCACTTGTGCAAGCTGCGCCGATTTTTTGTTCTGATGCGTAATGGCCTAGGAGTCCCCAGATAGCGTTTGAGATAATTGATAGAGTGAAAATTACATAAAACGGCCTTAAAATTGAAAGTTTCAGTTACATTTTCCTTGCGCTTAAGGAGGGCGTAGGACCGGGGCCAGCTACTCTCGGTGGCTCTGGTATCATAGGACAACGTCACTGTCACCATTTTGTGCGGACATCAAAACGCTGCATGCGCAAGACTGCGGAGGCGTTGTGAAAGACGCTCAGGTCAATAATCCCAGCCAACAAAGCATTTCATTATACCAGTAAATAACTGACAGGTAACCTCAGTGATGTGTTATGGGCAGATGCGGTGCAATGGAGTTTAACTTGTGTGTTAATGGCACCCTAGCATTTAAGTAGACCCATATTACAATCGGTCAGTCATGTTTCTTAGCAGTGTCATAGTTCGGGGACAGGTAATCGCACAAACACTCTGCGGCATCACAGAACAATAGCCAAAAAGTGGTTAGGGAGTCCCGTCTGCTTTCGCAATTATGCATAAAGTTTGCGGTAGCATTGAGATCGTCGTTATCAGGGTGAATCAGTCTTTTAGTAAACCTGTATTTTTAAAGGCGATAGTCTTTCGTGGGCTACTTAAGCTCAGAAGCCTTGGTCTGTCTGTATGTGTCTGTGTCTGTCTGTGAAAAGCGGATGTATTAAAAACCATCTATCGGGGCGCAGACACTAGTGGTAACAGCTAGAGTTCCTCTATAGTAACAGCGCTTCCCTAAAAACAGAAAAAAACCCCATCAGTTTCCAAGTACTCCGGCCATTAAACACTCTGCACAACAGATGTCTGTGGTGGTGAAACAAGCTACTGCAAAATCAGTCCAGAGAAAGTCCACAGGTGTCTATATGTACAGAGAGAGCTCAGAAGCTAGCTGAATCTCAATACGGTACAATAGGTATGCTCAGGATGTTGTTCCTGACTACTATGAAGCGCCCCCGCAGGGGGCACCTTGAGTATTCATGGTGACGGTGTTGGCGACACCGCGGACCCCGAGCCCCCAACATAAACTGTAACCTACCGTGGTGATGTGTTTAAAGGTGAAGGGTAGAAGCCTCAAACGGTGGCCGTCGGAGCCCTGGTCAAGCTCCGGCGGATGGGCTCGCTGTCTGTTTACCAGGCAGGGAGCTCCGGGACCTCTCAGGCTATGAGGGTAAGGTTTGACAAGAAAGTACCCCCGTCCCCTGCTTCTTTTACATGCCATATGGTAAATCGTAAATCCCCCCCCCCCCCCAAACATGATCGGGCCCTGAAAAGGGGCCGCACCGAAGGTTCATTTCCGCCACTCCCAACCCTCAGTCTTCCAAAGCCCGATAACTACCCCCGTTTTTTGGTGTTGGAATCCAGTGACCAAGAAAAGCCTCTTGCATCACAGTCCGTGTTCCTAATATCGAAATTTCTGGAGGGCATCATTGGTGACAAATATAAGGCCAAAAAACAAAGAACTGGAGAAATCCTGGTTGAAGTACACAACCAGCAGCATGCAAAGATCCTCCTTGAACAAACTCGCATAGCCAATCTTGAAATCAGGGTGACACCCCACCGGAACCTAAACAGTACTCAAGGTGTCATCTCCGAAGTAAACCTGATGAATGAGACAGATGCTGACCTGCTGGAGGGCCTGATAAATCAGGGCGTGACAGCTGTGAGGCGCATAACTGTGAGGTGGGATGACAAAGTAGTTTCGACCAAGCACATTATCCTTACTTTTGACCGGTCCACACTCCCAGAGTACGTCAATGCAGGTTTTGTACATTGTAATGTCTGGCCCTACATTCCAAACCCGCGCCGCTGCTTTAAGTGCCAGCGGTTCGGGCACGGAACCAACTCCTGCCGTGGTCGTTTGACCTGCGCAAAATGTTCTCAGCATGATCATACATCCGATAATTGTCCATCATCAACCCTCACCTGTGCCAACTGCCAGGGGCCCCACGCAGCGTGGTCCCGCACTTGTGAGAAATTTAAGCAAGAAAAACAAATCATTAATGTAAAGGTCACTGAGAACATCACCTTTCCAGAGGCGAAAAAGAGGTTCGCCTCTTTCCCTCTGGGGAGGTACGCCTACGCAGCTCGCCGGGGGTGGGGGGGGGAGGAGCGGCGTATGGTGTCCACAGGGACCCAGTTCAGCGAGTCTGACCTGGTCCCTCACCCGCCCCCCTCTGGGGTGCCTCAGGCAGCCCAATCCGTCGCCACGCCGCTTGCTGAGGCAGCAGCGGTTGTGGTGACAACCTCTTCTGTACGGACCGGTGCCGCTCCCGTCCCTGCCTCCCCTTCCTCCAGTGCGTTGGAGGGTGCCGACCGGATGGACACCGGGGGCCCCGCATCGGCTCCCACCGCCACCGCACCTCCTGTGCCACCTTCGGTGTCCCGGACACCCTCGGCGGTGGCGGCTCAAACGAAGGGCTCCAGAAAGGGGGCCAAGTCCGAGGGGCCTGGTCCGCCGGGCACCCTTCTTGCATCCGATGAGGAGATGGATGTCGCGCCGTTCCTGCCTGCAACGCAGCGCAAGGAACGGCCTCCGATGTCCAAGCCGCCAGAAAAGCCTAGAAATCCTAGAATAACAGCCCCGAAAGACGCCACATGAAAAAAACACGCACACACACACTCCAGTTATTCTTAAATTTAAATAATGGGAAATGAAAACATCATCCAATGGAACTGCAGAGGCCTCCTTAAAAATCTTGACGATGTGTATGAGATGCTGCATGCCAATCAGCCAAGTATCATGTGTATCCAGGAAACCCACCTCAATTCTAAACAAACAAATTTCTTGAATAAGTACATGGTATTCAGAAAGAACAGGGTTGGCTGCACACACTCTTCAGGAGGTGTGGCAATTGTCGCCCAGAAATCTTCAGCCTGCCACCCTGTCACTCTGAACACTGTCCTTGAGGCTGTTGCAATCCGTACGATAATATTTAATAGGTTGATAACGGTATGCTCCATTTACATCTCTCCTGATCATGCACTCTCGAGCTCTGACTTCGAGGCACTGGTCGACCAGCTGCCCGAACCATACATACTAACAGGCGACCTTAATGCGCACAACTCTCTTTGGGGCTCCTCTAGAATGGATGCCCGAGGTCGCCTGATAGAGAAATTCCTCACATCTTCAGTAGCATGCCTTTTCAACAAAAAACAGCCGACATACCATAACTTAGGACACAATACATACTCGCATCTTAACTTGGCTATTGGCTCTGCAATTCTCTTTCCATGTCTTGAGTGGGGCGTGGGCACGGACCCATATGGTAGTGACCAATTCCCCACTTCCCTAACGTACATAGTTAAAGGCCCATGCAGTCCATCTTCCCAGAACAGGTTTAATGAATCAAAAGCAAACTGGAGTACATTCACAGAAACATCTAAACTACACCACACAACCATAAAACACCTACACGTGGAGGAAGCAGCCCAACTCGTCACGGCACACATACTCGACGCCGCCGAAAAGTCAATGCCCCAGGCCTCCAGTGCGTCCCGCAACCCAAGGAGGCCCTGGTGGAACGAGGACTGTAGGCGGGCGCGAGAGGCCCAGAACAAGCCATGGGGTGTCCTTCGCCGGTACCCCACGCCAGATAATCTCATTTCCTTTAAACGGGCAAAGGCCCTTGGGAAGCGTGTGCGTCGTGAGGCGAAACGAGAGAGTTGGCGCGCCTTCCTCACTTCCATCAACTCATACACCGACACTCACAAAGTCTGGACACGGATACGCAAGCTAAAAGGACAACAGACACACAGCCTGCCCCTGGTTAGCACAACAGGGGACACACTCAAAGACCAGGCCAACACGCTTCCACAACACTTTGAACACGTGTCCAGCTCAGCAAACTACACAAACACTTTCATGAAACACAAAACATCTGCAGAAAAAAAGCCCTTACACGACAAAGACAAATCAAAAACTTCTTACAACTCTGAATTCACTCTCTATGAGTATAGGGCTGCCCTGAGCACGTGCAAACCTTCAGCTCCAGGCGCAGATAAGATTACATACACCATGATACAACACCTACACCCAGACACTCTTGAAACACTCCTACATCTATACAACAACATATGGCTTTCGGGGCACATTCCTCGCTCTTGGAGAGAGGCCATAGTAGTGGCTATCCTAAAGGAAGGGAAGGACCCTTCCTCTCCCGCCAGTTATCGTCCCATTGCCCTGACAAGATGCCTATGTAAGCTCTTTGAGAAGATGATAAACAGGAGACTCGTGTACTTCGTAGAGTACAATGGTCTTCTCGAGAGCTGCCAGGCAGGCTTCAGGGCGGGGCGATCTACCAACGATCAACTCGTTGCATTAGAGGCGTATCTAAAAGATGCTTTCCTCCATAAGCAGTACTGTATGACAGTATTCTTTGAACTAGAAAAATCGTACGATACCGCGTGGCGGTATGGCATCTTAAGCGACCTCAAGTCCTTCGGCATGGTAGGTAACCTGATGAACACACTTGCCAGCTACTTGTCTCAAAGAACCTTTCATGTGCGAGTTGGAACTGCACTCTCTAGGGTTCATGTGCCGGAAAATGGAGTGCCGCAAGGTGGAGTTTTAAGTTGCACCCTTTTTATTGTGAAAATGAATTCCCTTAGGAAGGCGCTGCCACCGTCCATTTCCTGTTCAATCTATGTAGACGACGTTCAGCTCTCCTTTAAATCCTGTAACTTGTCTGTCTGTGAGCGCCAGGTCCAGCTTGGTGTTAACAAGCTAGCTGGTTGGGCAGATAGCAACGGTTTTAAATTTAATCCAGGGAAGTGCACTTGTGTCTTGTTTTCCAAGAGGCGTGGAATCCGACCTGATCCAGACATTCAACTCCACGGTGTCTCCATTCCTGTAAAAAAGGAACACAAGTTTTTAGGTATAATCTTTGACGAAAAGCTCACATTCATCCCACACATAAAACAACTAAAACATAAATGCTTAAAGACAATGAATATCCTGAAGGTTCTCTCGCACATCTCTTTTGGTGCTGACAAACAACTCCTGTTGCGTGTTTTTACCAGCTTGATAGGTTCACGATTGGACTATGGCAGCGTTGTCTATGGGTCAGCCACTAAAACATCCCTCAGAGTGCTGGACCCTGTGCTTCATCTAGGGCTCCGCTTGTCGTGTGGCGCCTTTCAGACTAGTCCAGTCGAAAGCCTGTATGTAGAGTGCAACAAATGGAACCTACAACGTCAGCGAGCATACACAGACCTCCTTTATGCTTTTAAAATTTCATCCATGCCTCACCATCCTTTTGAATCAGTTTTTCATGATACCTCCATGACTGAACTCCTTTTAAATCGACCATCGTTGTCTGCGCCCTTCTCTTACAGAGTAAGAGAGGAAGCGTCAGAGCTTGCTGTCTCCTTTTTAGATACCATCCAAAGTTCTGTAACAGATTTCATTCCACCATGGCATCTCCGCCCTGTCTCATGCGACACATCATTCACACATGTAGATAAAAACCGAGCTCCCGCATGTGCAATTCTGCAGCATTTCTTGTATTTGCAGCAGAAGTATGAGTGCTCTGAATTTTATACGGATGCCTCTAAGACTTGTACCTCTGTGTCCTGCGCGGCGCATGGGCCCGGCCTTAGTGTCACCAAAACTCTGAATAGTCATACTAGTATCTTTACGGCAGAGGCTTACGGTGTACTTCTTGTTGTCAATTATATACTTAAAGCCACATCCCACAATCCATTATCTATACAGATTCACTCAGTGTTGTGCGGGCACTGTCGTCAACAATGCCTTAAAAAAACCACGTTGTCAATCTGATCGTCAAGGGTATTATGTCTGTGTATGTACGCAAATTTGAATTGGTTCTTTGCTGGGTCCCTGGCCACTGTGGTATAGCCGGGAACGAAGCAGCGGACCGAATGGCTGCTGCTGCTACACTCTCGAATACAGTAGACATAACCACATTACCCTACACCGACGTGAAACCACACATCAGACACCAACTTCGCAAAACATGGCAAACACACTGGAGTGAACAAACAGACAACAAGTTACACGTAATAAAACCACACTTGGGACCATGCACCACCGACACACGTAATAGATACACTGAAGTCACCATGGCTAGATTACGGATAGGGCACACTCATGCAACGCACTCGCACCTTCTCACGGGGTCTCCAAGACCTCTGTGCAGCAGGTGCGGAGAGGCCTTATCCGTGATCCACATCCTTATACAATGTAAAGCACTTGACACAACACAGTACAAATACTTCCCACAACTACACACGCGACATATTCCACCACACCCGTCATACTTCTTAGGAGATGAAGCCATGTTTTCAGTCAAACGCGTTTTCGAGTTTTTTATCGACGTAAATTTTTTACATCTCATTTCTTATCATGCATGTTGACAACCTGGCCCTTTACACCAGTCATCTTCATTACGTTGTGTTTTACTTTGTTTATTTTTACTGAAATGTTCTACTTTTACTTTCATGCCAATTTCATGTAATCACTATTGTTTGGCGCTCTTTGCCCCTAGTCGGCCTTGCGCCATTAAACTCCAAACATCATCATCATACTATGAAGCGCGTAGACCAGCGTAACAGAAAGGCTTCTTCGCCTAGAACTGCCAAATCATTTTCTAAATGACTCACAAGGATCCAGCGTACACACCACACAAGTGGAAACATGGCCCATTGCGGTAGGGCGCGAAGACACGCGTCCCCATGATTTCGCCACAATACAAAAGCACCAGCCCACATCGGGAAGTTCACAACACTTCATATGAACGTGTGCTCATTTGAAGTGTGAGACCAAACAACCTGTTTAACGTAGTCCTAAACGCTGCTGCTACACGACAATGAAACAAGGCATGCTCCAATGTTTCAGTGTGCCCACAGTACGGGCACCATGAGGAACGCACATCCCCGAATCTCGCGAGATGGCCACACGTAGGGAGAACGTCCCAGCCTCGCAACCAGCCGAAATACCGAATATCAGCCGGAAGTGCCTCTCAAGTCAGCTTATGCCAATGGATGCCGCTTAATCTAGCTATCTGGTGGTTGTATAACTGGTTTATCGCCAATTTTTCGCACAATTCGCTTGCCGTACGTTCACTAAAATTTAGGCTTGCAAGGGAGACGGAAGGTTTTCAGTGTTTTGGCAACTTAGGCATAAAGTGCCGGCGACTGCTCATCAGACGGACCGCATTGTGTTTGTCACAAAACATTGAGCGGGAAGTTCCCAAAAAGTCGTGCAGCAGGGCCCTCCCTGGGTATACTCAGTTGCGCCTACAAGGTCGAACACCGCGAGTACGGCCAGCACGCTGGAGACGAGCAAACCTCTAGAGTATTTACTTCAGGGGGAGCACGACGGAAGAGAAACAGCGTGAGGGGTGAGAAAGAAGGCAAAGGGAGGCATTTACTTGGCAAATGTCGACGAAAGACTGTCGTCTTTTGTCGACGATTGCAACGAAAGGAGCAGATACGCCACCAATTTTCTCGTCGTTGCTCTTTCTATGCATTTCTGTTGTTTACCTGGCTCCCCTCGTACAAGGCAAATTTGTCTGGCGCTATTGGCAGTGTTGCCTTCGAATTCCTACCTTTATCGTAGCATTGCGGAACAGCAAAACCTCAAAAACCTTAGAATGCTCCTGAGGTCAGGATAGAAACGTGGCTCGTACCCACTCGGGGATATTGGCCGGGAAGGGCCTGTCCACAAAGAGAGACTGCAGGTGGGTTTAAACGAATGTTTTCCGGCATGTGCCATACTACGAGCCAGTGCTTGAGGTCCAATGAGTGCGAAAAACACAGAATGTATGACTGTAAAAATGGTAGTGGTCACACATACACTACGGTGATATTTAGGGTTAGTTCTGCTGCCAAAAAAAAAAAGCTGCTACCACATTGCCCAGCCTAGCAGATATCTGTTGTGCTGCAAAAATTCGGATCTGTCCGCGCCTGCGCTCACACTCGAGGGGGCGAAGAGTTTCGTTAAGAAGGCCCGAATACTTGTGGTGAAAGTGAACGTTGCCTTAATCACCCTGTGTGTGTGTGTGGCCCGGAGATGAGGGTATGGAAATGTTTTTGTAGAGTGGTGGCAGAGGTGATATGGATTTAAGATCCTACAGCGGTTGCACGTGGCTGGTGCATAGTTCCCGTAGGATGAAGGGTATCGATCTTTCTCATGGTGTCCATTTGTAGTCGGCGAATGAACCAAGGCTTAGACAACCCGCCACGGTGGCTCAGTGGCAAAGGTGTTGCGAAGCTGAGAACGAGGCCACGGGTTCGATTAACCGACCGCGGCGGCCGCTTTTCTGATGGAGGCGAAAAGCAAAAATGCCCGTGTGTATGAGATTTCAGCGCACGTTAAAGATCCCCAGGTGGTCAAAATTAATCCGGAGCCCTCCACTGCGGCGCGCCTCATCGCCTGCGCTGCGTCGGCGCGTTAAAACCTTACAATCAGTCAATCAATCCAAGGCTTAAACAGCGACGACGTGTTACTGTGATAATTCGTAAACCATGACAACTCGTGAAATAAAAGGTCATGCGGTGCAAGAAGTTGGAAGAAAAAGAAAAAAGAAACCTATTGTTGTCTTCCACTCATGCGCACTGGGTTCAGTGCCCCCATCGGTTGCCACGGGTCATTATGCAGAATTTGTACCTGCTTTATGGTTCCGGTACTAGCTTGTGAAGCGCATGCAACGGCTCTCTTGTTTCCATTGATTCCTACATGACAAGGAACACATCCAAATTTGATTTGGCATCTTTGAGCTTCGCCTGTCACTATATTGTTTAATATTTCTTCCATAAAAGGTTCAGCTGCATTTTTGTAATGTAGTGCTGATGTTGTTTGCAGAAAGTCCGTATAGATAATACTGTTTTTAATTGCATTCTTATTTATCCTTTCTACTGCCACAGCAATGGCCTAACATTCCGCTGTGAAACCGCGACGCCCTTAGGTAGCCTGATCACCTTTTCCTATATACCTGGCACTACTGCAGCCCCAACATAGTGTGATGTTTTAGAAGCGTCGTTGTAGAAAGTGGTGTAGTCTTGATATTTTCAGCTGTGGGCGAAAAATTCCTGTATGATATGTTCACGCGGTGTCTTCTTTTTTTTTTGAAGGTGTGTTAATGTCAAGTTGCATAGAGGAGGTCACGTATATTAAGCTGGTAGCCAGTCGCATCTTTGAACAATTTCAAGTAAAGTGTTTGGCATAGTTTTAAATGCAGAGCAGTTCAGTAACTCACGATGTCACCCGCGTTGACGTCCGTAGTCCGCACCGCACCCTTCCCTACTATATGAAAAAAATACTATCCTGCGCCAGGTTTCGATCCCTCGACCGTGCGGGCGGAACGCAATGTACATGGTGCTCTACCCACTGCGCCACAGAGCCGACACAGAATGGGACGCTATGAACGCGCCTTATATTGTTGACTCCATCAAATTACTGCTGACGAGCGCTCTCTCGTCAGCAGTTGCCACAAGTGCAACAACATTAACGTAACGCAAACTACTTAACGTCGTGCGCTCCCGGAAATGCTCTGCATTTGATCGTGCCCCTCGCGAGGGGGATGTTTGACGCTACCTTTTAAATGCAGAGCATTTCAGTAACTCACAATGTCACCCGCGTTGACGTCCGTAGTCCGCACTGTCGTTGTCCCTACTATATAAAAAAAAATACTATCCGGCGCCCGGTTTCGACCCCTCGACCCTGCGGGCGGAACGCAATGTACATGGTGCTTTACCCACTGCGCCACAAAGCCGACACAGATTGGGAGGCTACGGACGCGCCTTATATCCTTGACTCATTCAAATTACTGCTGACGAGCGCTCTCTCGTCAGCAGTTGCCACAAGTGCAACAACATTAACGTAACGCAAACTACTTAACGTCGTGCGCCCCCGGAAATGCTCTGCATTTGATCGTGTTCCTCGCGAGGGGGATGTTTCACTGCGTCTTCTCTCGGTCGCGGGACCCGTGGCGCCATCTGGCGGAGGCGCGGCACAACTCGTAGCACTTTGAAAAGATGCGGCGCCAGCCAGCTGTGTGTGTGCGTGCCGCACTTGTAGAAATGGCGAGTGCATTGGCTGTCCACAGAGCAAAGCATTCGTGCAAGTAAGCCGTTGCAGTCAGTCAGTCAGTCAGTCAGTCAGTCAGTCAGTCAGTCAGTCAGTCAGTCAGTCAGTCAGTCAGTAAGACAGTCAGTTAGTTATTTAGTTAGTTAGTTAACAATTAGCTTTTTTATTTACCCCGTGTGATTCCGTTAATCCGGACCTTTCATTTGATACCTTACACGCCTTAGACTCCTCAATTTCACTTTTTACCCAATCTAATGTGGTCATTATTCTGTCTTAAGGGACGTCCAGTCAATTCAGCTAATTCATTTGAAACAGTAGAAAGGACAGCCCCCGCCCCCATTTCCCCCCGGCTCTCACCTCTTCTTTTTGGGGTTTTTCTTCAAAACGGAGAATCAATGGTCTCGTTGCTTGAGGTTTCTTATTAAACAGTGTCTTAGATTGGCATTTTGTAATTATGGGGCCACCAGATGTTTTGGCAGTGAAATGATATTTTGGGTGTATCCGAATGTCAGCATGGTTCTTCTGTCTGGAAGTGAGGCTTTATTGCTTTCAACGTAAAAACTGCTTACATGTGATGTCCTGTACACCCCAGAGGCGATACGCCAACCTTAATTACCTACTGGGTGCAGTCGTTTCAAGTAGGACTGCCTTGCTGAGCCATACACAATACCATTAAGCAGACCGGTAAACTTGTAAAAGGCAAACTCTGTTGGAACCTCATTTTTTGCGTGACAGAACTTTATATTTTTAGAGCTCCCGAGTCCCGATGCTTTATTTTTTAGAATATTGATGTGAGGCAGTAAAGGAAGTTTTCTGGCAAATTTTATGCGGATTTGGATTGCATAAATGTTATTTAAGTCTGCAGAGCGACGTTTTTACGCGCCCTGACGCGGGCTTCAGCATCCTCCTGTGGTTAGCTACTACTCAGGCAAGAAGTGTACTCGCCGTTGCCGACTCACGAGTCTCATGCCTTTCGAGAGCCCGCAACACCTGCTGGACGCCCCAGTGTTGATGCTCGTAGGAGTAGCTCCTTGCGGCTTTTTCAAGCCGTGGAGTGATGGTTCTTGACGTCGCTTCTTAAAGGGGCCCTGAAATGCGTTTTGAGCAGACTAAGTGAACTAGCGCAATCGTTAGATTGGGTCGTCAACGTCATCTGTGCCAAGTATTACTTTTTTACGCGCAGCGGAAAGCTCACACTTTTGTTGCAAAGTTTGCCGCTTTTTTCTCACCCTTCCCTACGTGTTTTTGGACGCCGCCATCTTCACATGTCTACATCATCCATTCCCAGATGTTCGTCATGACCTAGACATCCTGCGATTGGGCGGCTTTTTCACGCACTTCCGGCAAAGAGATGAGTCGTCTGCTCAGCGTCGGCTCGACGGCTGATCTGCTAGCGGAGTGCCGGAGTGCTTGGACATTTTACGACAAACGAAACAAGTGTAAACAAACGCTTAACCGTTTGTATTGAATGCAACACGGCCATAACACGACATGGATATTCTCTTACCTGAGTACATTCCATAAAGAAAGCGTTGAAGCCCCGTGGCACTTCTTTCGTGCAATCGAAGAGAACGCCCTGAGCCGAATGCCCTGGTTTGACACATACATTTTATTAAACTTCAAAACAATCCAGAGATGCGTTTAGAACGAACACAACATCACAACATCCGTTGCAAGTCTGAACCGGGATTGACAGACGATGGGTTGCCTCCTCCTGCCCGTCGTAAATTCGGCACTCACCTCGCGCGCGGTTTGCGGGGACGAACAGCGAGTCACTTAACTCTGGCGCACAAACCGAGATGGCTTTTAGCCACGCACACTGCACATACCCCATGCGAGGTGGAGTCGTACGTCGCTCGAGAAAGATAATCCAGACCATGGGAAGCACTATACGCCCGCAGAATCACAACGTCGCATTTCATCGCGAAACAAAGGCGTCCACAACACACACACCATCGCCTCCTGTAATGCCAAACGCATCTTGCACTTCCCAATGGGAGTGAGTGGTACGCCTACAGTGCCCTCATGTGGCGAGGTGGGGCCCCAAGCTGAACCGGGATCACGCAACCGTAACTGACTTCTAAAGCGGTTTGTGCCTTGTTGCCAAGGCAACCGATGTTTGAGATTGTCAAAGAGATTGTGAAAGCTTTTTTTATAGAAAGCTCAGGGCCGTGGCGGAGCATGTTTTGCCAACGTTGCCGCTCCCCACCACGCGTCGCCCCAAGCTGAACTGTTCATATGATTGAAGCGTTTTGTGCACGGGTTCTGTATCGGTTTAAAATGGCTTTTTCACATGCCTCCGGCAGGAATTACCACCGCCGCAAAATAAGACCCGGCACCAGCGGGGCCACATCAGATACGGCGCTTTTTGGGTAAACAGTGCGCGGTGCATCAAAGAGAACGAGCGCACGCCGATAAAACGTCACGGTCTGCCGATAGCGACTGCAGCAATGTACACCGCGAAAGGGGAAGGCCAGGCCGCCGCACACATGCGGCCAGATTTTTCGTTCTCGTTTCCACCCTTGAGCGGAGTGCGGGATTCATGGTGTCAACAAAGGTTGCCCGTAACAGACGGCAGTCTGAGCAGCGCAATAGCGGAAGTACGTCACCGCTGAGGAGCACAGCATCTGGGAAGGAAGGTTTGCGCGCCGTCAACAGCGGAGAATAAGCTGAAAGGAGGAGGAAACGCGGCGCGACGATAATGTGCGGTTTTTGATTTGTGATTTCTCAGCTAGTATTCGTCGCTTTAACAAAATTCTTGCGGGAGGAGATCGCTAATACATTGCTGTATTTGGTTACATGTACATCCATGCATCGGCGGAAGGTATTTCGAGACCCCTTTAAGGGTTCATGACACAGTCCCACAAGGTGAGCTCCTGGTCTGCAGTCTCCCTGCCACGGAGCTTGCACTTGTCGGGTGGGTACGCGTACGGATACATTCAGTTCATCAGAGCCGGGGTAGGCAGGAAACCGGTCTGAAGCTGTCTTAGTAGCACTGCCTCCGTTCGGCTCAACCCCGTCTCCGGGGGTGGAGAGTTGTACGAGCCAGGGGGTAGGCCTTGGTGATTTCGCCATAGTCTGTCGTTCGTACCTTAGCACCGAACAAGGTTGTACGGTCAGTTGCGGGGGCGCGGTGGGTTAGTGTTCCCCTCTCCGCGTGTGCCATCTCGTTGTGGTTTGCGTTGTTACTCGAGAGAAAGAGAGGTCAAAACTTTTATACACACCACTGGGATAAGGGGCCGCCACCACGGCTTGTACTCGACGCGTCCTTGCCCCACGCGCCGGGATCTGCTTGACTCGAAAAGTTATTGTGCATTCTAGACGTGCATTGCGCAGCACTTGCAAAGCTTCTTTGCAGATGCGTCCCTTGGCATAGTTCCGAACTGCCGTTGTAGATCAATTGATTAGAGACTGACAGCCTACCGAAAAATCTGTGTTCGTTTTGTATGAGTAAATTGAATTACCCTAAACTTAGCTTCAGTGAGAAAAGAAAGGTCACTGTTTTGTGTGGTGAAAACTGAAAACCCTTCCTGTCAGGCCAGGTTGTTAGACTGTTTAGAGACAACTGCAATTGTCTTTTACGTGTCGCTACACTGGAGGACGTACAAGCTATTTGAAGAGTTCCAAGATAGAGCGAATACATGATCGACCTTGGAATTATTTTTGATGTGGAGTTCACTTGCGTGACAAACGTGTTGTGCTTAAAATGCAGCCCTGAGGCCTCCCATTCTCCTAACAAAGATCCTCGAGAGGGCTGAACCTAGGCGCACTTGAAATGAACAGTTTGTCATGAAGTCATTCAAGCGATTCAGTATTCTTCCACGGATGCCTAATTCTAGTAGAACACGCATGATTTTAAATTCCCATGTGGTGTCGTAAGCCTTCTCTAGGTCAAAGAAGGCTGCATCATGGTTGCTGTGATAATAGACACTACCTTAGATTAAACACCCTAGCTCCTTATCTCCGAATGGTTTCTGTCAGATGGTGAGACGGCTGCTCTGCAAATTGGTTACAGATTGCAAAGTCCACCCAAATGTCTCTTATCAACTTGTAGTAACTTGGTAGTAAGGCGCACATTTTGCCCTCCATTTTTTATTAATTGCACTTTTTCAAACACTGTTAGCTTACTTGTTTACATCTTCAGGCTTATCAGAGTTGTTCGTGTGCCCTAGCCTTCTAAATAGTCAAGATAAAAAAATCTCTCTGTTCACCGAAAGAAGTTTTTTTTCATTTTATCTGTGGCAAAGATATAAAAAAGGGAAAGGGCACAATCCTGATCATTTTAGGAAATAATGAGATTTATCGTTGAAATGGTAGAACAATTACATGTGTAGTAAAGCCATGGGACAGTCTAAGTGGTTTCAGTAATAGCCCCTATATTTATAAGCTTTGGCTAAGTGTTTCATAGTATCTTTGCATTCAAACTAAGGTGACGCCTTTCAAATATTCATCTTGTAGTGTAGACCCGTGTCCAAGGACTGTCTTCGGGTCCCGCCAGTCGTGCTATTCGTGCGACGTCATCTCGCTTCAAGGCAGCAATAGCGTTCCTGGGATAGTTCGTGATAACCCCGTCGAGTCCGAGCCTGTAAAACAAAATTTCGAATCACTTCCTTTGTAAGCCTTACGTTAATAGCAAAAACTCTAAACTACTTGGGGAAGTCTTCTTGCAAAGTGAAGTTTTGTGTGTTTGGCTGGATTTCGTGCTTTTGTGGGAAATGCACGTACCGTCATTGTTGACTGGCCGCAAAATATAAAAGAAGACATGCTGCTTGACGCCATAGCAAAATGATATAATATTATCTTCAAGGACGTTGTTCATGTGAACCCCCTGGAAGATATAATTTTGAAACCACTACAAAAATGACAAACCTGCTATAAAACTTCTCAAGCATATGTCTCCTCCGTTTTCCGATGCATCGTCGGGGGATGAACAAAAGCTAAAAAATTGCAATTAATTTATGTGAATCAAATTTTACGAATCCGGCATTCATATATTGCACATAATTTTTTTTCACCTGCAGACGAGAGTACGACATAACAGATAACGAGCCCTTGCCTACCAGACTTGCTAATGCGACATTTAGGACGAAAGTAATTTATTAGATTTGTTTTGTGCTGCCCAGTGAACGTTAAAGTTACATAAGGTGGCAACCGCGTGACAGGCTTGGCTCCTTAATTAACCTCGAAGGGACATCAACTTTACCGCAGGTTGTAAACTTGTGGGGAAGGTCATCGGCTGCACCCTGCTGAGTGAGTGAGTGAGTTCGCAGGATTTACTTAATTGGAGTAGGGCATATTGAGGTTTCTTTAGATTAGGCGTTAGAGCATTTTATTTTTAACGTAAACATAATATTCTTGAAAACATTTTGCTTGCCAGGAAATAATGAGTATTGACAAAATATTTCGGGGCGTTGGCGTCAAAGGTTCCTAATATTTAGCTCTGGTGTTCTCAACAACCCGCTGAAAGCTCTATGCTGGATACCAGGAAACCGTATGCTTCGTTTGTTCAAGCTATGTATTATTATGGCTCTCAGGTGACAAAGCGCTTCCAGCTTAAACCTGTTCATTGAAGGCTGTTCTCTACAAAACGATATCTCGCAAATGCCCAAATGATGAAGCAGGGGAAAAAAGTAAGCACAAAAACGGTTTCATAAGTACATAAAAATAACCGTGCTTGTTCTGCACCCTGTTCGCAGAAGCTCGACAGCGAGCAACAATTAATAGAAGATTCGCACCAAGCCATAATTATTAACGTGCGAAAAATATTCAATCAGAAATAAGCATATTTTTTGCCGAAAAAGAGGGAAGCTGGTTTCTACTATTTCCGCAAATAATGAAAATCCTGATCATTACGCTCTCTCCAATGCGAATAATTGTCGTAGCTGTCGAAATATTTACGGTGTTATAATTACCTCTTATTCCGGTAATATGCGGGCTTAAATCAACCCGCAACAACAAAAACATCAAGCCAAACTCGAACCTTAAAGCGCATGTTGTATTCAAGAATTTCTTGCCCACTGGGAAACTGATTCTACGTGACTCACGAACTCACACACCACGAAAGCTCCCTTTACAGTGCGGTCACGTGAGCCGCTTTCACGGACGACGCACACCGCGTTACCACAACAACCAAGCTCTCTGTGCCAGTCGCGCTCTTCCAAAGCGCTTTCTGCGTAACGATGGCGGCGGCGCTGGCCAAGTACGCGGCCGGCTCCGAAGCGCGTGAATGGCAAACGTGGCCGCCTAGACGCACCCGCACTAGCGCCATTCACGGGTCCACTTGGAATACCCTTTCTTTCCAGCCTTTTCAGCAACTGCTAAACAGGCTTCGCTGTTTGGCTTCAGTTGCACAGGGCTAAAGTCCTTAGTTTTCCCGCCAATGGCCTGACTTGGAGCTCCAGTGGTTCTGATTGTTTTGAAACCCCACAATTCTTTTTTTTTACAACACGTCTCTTAGGTCAATTTCACGCATTCTTGTCAAAAATAAGGTCATTTCCGAATCTTTTAGATCAATTTACCATATCAGCACGTTAATTAGATCAATGTAGCCTATCCACACGTTTGGGTGAATCCCGCGCTTTCCAGGTCTACCCTCATGTGACCGTTTCTATAGATCCACAACTGCTACTAATAGGTACTAAAATGTTTTCTGCGACACATGGAGGAATCGTTGAACAATTGTCAACAGAACCGAAGTAATTAAAATTACCGAGTAATTATTGCCTTAAGCATATTGCCAACTTCGAGCCAATCTCGCAAGTCTTAGCAGTCCGAAGCCACCACGGTCGCTGTCAACCTAAGGTATACTTCACCTGCGCCCATTGCAGTCCGTTCCCTGCCGATAAAGCTCGCTAAACTCCGCTATAAGTCAATGAAATGCGACAGCTTGTTTTCTAGTCAATGCAAACATCAGCGTTGCGTACACTATTCGTACTACCCGCGGCGGCACGGCACGAGAGAGCAGTGCATGTCCACCTAACTCCAGCACAGGAGGACTGGTATCGCAGCTGTTCAGACAAAGCTTCGTTTGTTCGCCAGCAGTTTCTGTTGAGTACCTTCCTTCATAAAGTCGCTGGATCTGTTCGGTCACAAATTTATGAACAATTCCTGGGTTGTTGAGCACCTTGGAAGGCTACTTCGCTATGTTTTGTCGGGAATTCTGCTGCCATGCAGTGAAAAGTTGTGCATAGAGTTTCGGGTTAGCTGGAGTTTCTAAGTGCCGAACGATTTCCTCGCATTTTAATACTACGTGCAGTATATTTGCCGTGTTTGCGCTTTAAACGTGCGCTACCTTGTTATATCACAGGCGCTCAATGCAAATCTTTTGGTTTTTCGTTCATTATGAAGGCGAGTGCCACTGACTGACATTGAATTATACGTGCACTACTACTGGAAACGACGAAGTAGTTTACACAGCTAAAAACTGGGTTATTTCAATTGCTCGCTTACATTTCGAAATTTGGCGCCGAATTAGAAGTCAATATAACTGTCTGAGAATAATTCTCTGCAACGGAAGACATCTTACTTGATTTCTCTTGCGATGCTGGACTCGTAATCGACGGTCCATGCGTAGCCCTTGTCAATGAATTCGCATCCGGATTTTAGGCCATCGCGACAGGCTACGATGTCCTTCAGCCGATCGTATTTGCCGCTCAGGTACGGTAGGCAGTTAGTGTTGCCACTGCAACCCATCGGTGGTTATAGATTTGAAGGTCGGCAAAAGCTCGGCCGACTTTTGCAAGCGAATCCATGCCCCCGAAGTCGAAGCCTGTGAAGGAGAATTTGCCGCTCTAAGCATTTTATCTCGACCGCACGGAAATGTTCGTTCTGTCGCGTGTAGGTGTATGACACACTATATCATCATAATAAGCCTCACACGTATACTGCAGTACCAATGCCTTTCCACAGAACTTTCCCTGCTGCAATCCTTGGATGTTTGAAACAATTGGTTCACCCGCAATTTTTTTCTCATAAATTGTCAGGGTGTAAATTTTGTTACGCTTTCTTTAGGTCCCGCTGTCGCCAGATGCATCGCACATGGTAAAATGCTGCGGTTGTCAACTGCAACAAAATGCATATAGAAATTTTCAATTGTTTTGAAACTGAATGGCGCAAGACTTATAGCTCCATGTTTCAACTTTCGCAACGCTTGTCGTATGGGCTTGCTCAGTGTTTTCTAACTTCTCAAAATTATTGCAAACGTGGTAAGACCTCAGCCGCTTAAGAACTGGCTAGACGTTTTCTGAGAGCATCAGCTGCGACACAGCACCAGAGGCAGCGTCTAGAGGCTAGCATGCATTCCACCCTCTTCGGAACGCAAGTAAAGTCGCTTGCGCTACTTGTCACTACACTTTCAAATCAACCTGCGGTAGAGCACTTGGGATCGCTTACCGCTTCGTTTCTTCCACTTGAATGCGCAAACAGTGAGCTCATTGCTGGTTTGTTCAACACCGCTCGCGTTTCGACCACGGACGCCTAGAAGCCTGCAGGGCGTCGTTTGGACAACTACTTTTCCACAGCTAGAAGCATTGCGTCTAAGGGCATTCTGTTATCGAATAACCAAACCTTCTGTATACATGTGAAAATCTTGAACTACCATCAAGTACGTCAGAAAATGTCCTCAATGCGGCAGTACCACAAAGCGAGGTGTGCGCCGCAAGATTCATTACACAACACCAACTGGTGTTATCCTCCCACAAGAAGCCCTTTCAGGACGGCGTGAAAACATTGCGCCAGGGCACAAATTATGCTTCGCTGGCTTCCGAAAGCCGTCAATGTGCTAAGAAGGGATTAGACAAAGTAACATCGAGCAGCGTTTACAGACAGCAGCGCCCATTACACCAGTAACCATGCAATACGCAATATTTTTTTACAGAGCGAACAAGAATCTGCGGAAGTGACTTTACGGAGAGTATAAAGCGCCCGAAATGCAAAAACAGGTGGCAGACACTGAGCTCATTCTGCAAAGCTCGTGTGAATTTAGCATGGCACCGAAAGGGCCTTGGATGGGGTGGTGGTTGTATCCGCATGTAATATCACGCGAGTAATTTCAAGCTGTTTGCAACGGATAGCGAAGACGCTTGTTTCTCTACTATGGATAACCTGTTTCCAACCAATAGCAGTAGACATCTGGCAATGCGTAATGGCAAACGAACGCAGCACCGATATGACCGAAATGTTTTTAGCTACCGGCATCGACGAAGCTTGCCGCTAGTTTCTGGGGCGGACGACAGATCAGAAATGTATGCTCAGCACGACTGCACAGTTTACAAGGACTGCTGCTGGTGTTGGTATAAGTGTCACAGCCTGTACTGCTGCTGTCATCCACACCTGCCTATTTTACAAATATTGCATATTCATCTCTTAATCTCCACCGCCAAGCTTTCTGGTTGCAGTTCATCACGCATTGTTTGCAGGTGTTCTATCAACTCACTGACCAAGAATATGTCGTCTGCAAACCTGAAACGGCTCAAGGATTCCCGTTTTTCTGTAATTCTGCGTTTTCCCAATAAAGATCTTCGAATGCCTCCTCGCGACAGGCTGTGAGCGATATTGGTGAGATGGTTTCTCTGTGTCGTTCTGTTTCGAATCGGTAATTTGCCAGTTTGCTTGTGGAGGATTATCTTGCCCGTTGTTACGAAGTTGCCATTCCACCACTGGTAACCAGTTGTTACCGACAAGAAGGCGGCCCCGAACCAGGCTCCGTCGCCTCCGTCAAGTGAGGTAGCGCGGTGAAGAGCAACCAACCTTGTGCGTTGATGACGACGACAAGGAAGCGAAGGCAAATGTAACTGGTTTACTGCATGGCGAGAGATGAGCCGAAGCAATACAGGAACAGAAGCAATACAGAAGCAATACAGTAGGGAGAGTAAGAAGGTGGAGACGCCGCTGGATGGGTTTATTTTCTAGTGATGTGGGGGTAAGGGCTGCGTTGACCATAGCTCTGTTGAACAATACTTCCGCAGAGCGAGGCATCGGGGAAGCCAGAGCCAGGTAGCCAGGGGTGGTAACGGAAGGAAGACGGGACTTGCGCGCCTGGCGTGCGTGGTAGAGTTGAGGGCGAGGGCAGGGGTACGGGCTTGAGGGGTGGTCGTCCAGGGGAGGGGTACTAACAATACACTCCCGTGCTGCACCATGAGCAGCCTGGTTGCTCCCGTCCGGGTATGTGTGACCCGGCACCCATGCCAAACGCGTTGCGGTCCCGTTACGGGCCAGAATGGCGGTCATATGTTGGATTTCTTTCACTGTTGGGTGATCAGTGAAGGGCTTGCGGAGCTCTTGAAGGGCCTGGTGAGAATCTGTGAGAATGCGGATACGTGGAGGGAGCGAGTTTGCAATAGGGAAGGCCAAATGATCCATTGCGCTAAGATCGCTCTGACGTTTCGCATCCAGGGGGGGACGAGTTAAAAGCTTTACGTGCGAAGAAGCCTTCCGGGTCCGATCGAGCTGGGCAGCTCCAGGCCAGGCCCATATACGAAGGGGAGGGGCTGGCATCTGTAAAGATATCGACCTCATTCGGCAATCTCGCCGCGAGGACGCGTTGACGTGCCTTTTCAGGAGCATTAGGACGGGAACGGGGAATTCAGGTTACATGGTGAACAACTGTAACAGGCGGGCTTAACCAGGGGGGAGGGGGTGGTGAAGCCGACAGCAGTACTCCAAGTATACGTTAATCCCAGGCACGGAATGCAGCGTCTTGGGGAGTTATTATCCGCCGAAACTCACGTTGTTGTACGGCTTCCGCATGGAGCTCTTCCATCGGAGGGACTGGAGTAGCCGTTCAAGAGCATCAATCTGAGTATGCCTTGAAAGCCCAGTCATCCTACAAAGCATGGCTCTGTTAAGGACCGCTAAGTGCTTCTTGCGTGTCGGAGAGAGATCATAAGCCGGGCCGCCATAAGTAAGACGACCGACGGCTACTCCTTTGACAGCGTGAGACACGCCGTTTGGTTAGCGGCGCCAAATTTCTTCGAAATGCGAACGATTAGGAGCAGCAATGGTTTCGAGTTCTCCCGCAGCTGCGTTACCCATTGCCAAACGCTGTTGTGGCTAGCGACAAGAACGCGTAGCAGATGAATATGGCCACAGTGTGAGAGGATAGGTGTGTCGCCGATGTGAATATCATGATGCATGTTGGCCGGTGGCTGGTGCTGCACGTGGACTAGCATAAATTCTGTCTTTTCGGCTGCCAGCTCAAGGGCGAGAGTTGGCAGAGTGGTGGAGAGGCTGTTTGCGTCTGCAATTCTGTATCCATGTCTCCAGTGAAATTCGTAGTCGGCGGCTCCAACGCACACTCTGAGGTCGTAAAGTAGAAAACAAAACCAGCCGCAGTGTCCCTTTCCAGCTTGCGGTCGACGCGTGCCATGGCCAAGTTGAAGCGAATGGGTCCAAGGACAGAACCCTGGGGAATACTATCCAGATAAAAGGTTCTTGGGCTCCAACCAGGATGCGTGCTGTTGAGACGAATTGGTCGCTTTTCGAGAAAATCGCGAACCCAGTTTTGGGCCCTTACGTTTGTGAAGGTACGATGGAGCTCTTCGGAGATCGCCGCTTGACTGACTTTGTCAAATGCTTTTTGCACGTCAAATGTGAGGGCTTATTCCGGATTTCCAGCCCGTGATGTGCGACTGAGAACGTGTCGGCGTAGCCAAAGACACGCACCCACATATTCCAAATGTACGCAGGCGATGAGGCGCGCCGTAGTGGAGGGCTCCAGAAAAAGTTTGACCACCTGGGGATCTTTAACGTGCACGGCAATCTGGAACACAGGGCGTTTTTGCTTTTCACCTCCATCAGAAAAGTGGCCGCCGCGGCCGGGAATTGAACCCGCGTCCTTGTGCACAAGATCACGACACCATAGCCACTGATCGAACGCGGTGGGTGCAATTGTTGATTAGGCGCTCAATAAGTTTGCAGATGGCTGTCGCGAGTGAAACTGGTTGAAGCTTAGTAAGCACAGAGGCATCTTTGTGTGCATTGGCCATTACATGAACTAGCGTCAGTTTGAGGTCATTGGGACATCGCCCGAGGCCCAGTAAGCACTAATCATGTCGAGCAGTATTAGGTAAGCAGATTCATCCAAGTTACGCAGGTGGAACTATGTCACATCATCATGACTAGAGGCAGAATGAGGTTTGCCCTGGTGAAGAGCCGTCTGAAACTCCCCCATCGTGAATGGGGCGTCGAGATCCCCACCTCCGTCCGGAAACATGATGGTCGGCAGCGGAGGATGAGGATTAAGAGAGGCATGTAGTGGGGAAAGAAAGGAAACTGTCGCAGTGTCTGAAGAAAGAGGTTGCAGAAATAAAGCCGTACTCTTGAGTTTGAGGGGGTATCGCTGGCTTTAGTAAAGTAAACAATGGAACCGTAAGAGAGCAGAAAATGAAGTCGTTTGGAGAGGCCCTGAAGGCGCAGTGCACGACCAGCGGGGTCTAGATCAAGGTTCGTGTTTCGGAACAAAGACTGAACCCGTGAAATAGCGAAAGTGGCCCAAGAAGAGAGTTCGGTTGGTGTGGTGTTTAGTGCAGAAATGGGGTACTTAAGTGTTTCAAGAAGGTCGCGCTATTCTAGGGGGTGAGATGACAGTAGTAAAATTAATCGTTTTTATAAACTCTATTAACGACGTAAACGCGCTTGAGGGTCGAAAGTTCTCCAATTCAAATTTCCTCACTGTTGTTGAGACAGCCGTTTCAGTCGATGAGCTCCCGCTTTAAATATTTTGTATTCACGGTGCATTCTACACTTTCTTCGATTGTTGCTATTTTTTTTCGTTATGCATGAGTAATGCTGTTTTGTACTCTTGAGTTTCGTACGTTGCTGTGTTGTGAGTGCTTCGTTTCAGCGTGTTAGCTCTGATTTATTATTACTGTTACGGTTGTAACTTGCTTAGTGTATTTTTTTTACCTTACCAACCCTACGACACTACGCAATATACGTTGTAGGTGCTGGAAATAAAAATGTATACAACTGCAGCAGCCAGAATGAACTGCGTCGTCCTGTATCTGGTTCAAGGTTGTCTGTTTTGCTGTCTTCAATGCGCTAACTGTTTTAAAGCGATTAGTGTGAGTTGCCTCAGACTGGCTGCTATTCAAGTGTATGGCATTCAACATACCTGGTGAAAATTCCGCCATTTATCTATTTACTTGCGTTTTCCGGATGCGTGGAATGTTTTCAATATTCGAGTTTGTGCAGCATGGTTTGCCATCTGCCCCCAATGAATAAATAGGCTACTGCATTGTTCACACAAAAAACTTCATCAGCAAAGTGATGTACTTGCCGCTTTGGAATTACCGCACAGGTTCAGGAAATGCACTGCCCACGTCTTGCAGACGTAAGGTAATTATGAACAGTTAGGAACTCAACAAATAAAAGAAGGGTAAAACAAGTAATATCAAATATTTCTAGCAATCACATAAATTTATTAGGGGTGCAGTCCCACCCCACAATACTGCACAATACTTTCAAACTGCATGAGCCATGGCCCTTCTGCAATTAGAGGTCCGTCGCACGCATAACACCCAGTCCGTATTACCAATAAAATACAGAATCAAGAACACTTAAAGGAGCCATGAAGAGAAAACACAAGTTTGGTCCATTCAAAAGATTGTCTCGTTAGAATCATACTGACACCACTTTTAACGTAAACTTCGCTCAAATAAGCTACATAATTAGGAAAAACGGGAATGGTCATGCGACCACCAGCTCAGTTCCCGCAACAGAACCTATGATGTCACATGAGCTAAGCTCTGCGATTGGCGGAGGCTGGCAGAAGCAGACGCAAATTAGGTAGAGCTTACAAACTAGACGAACGAGCGATTTGCGCTTAAATTAGGGCACATTCTTTACAAAGCAAAAAGAATGATGGGACAAACAGTGGAAGTTACGAAAGCACATGTAAACATAGAAGTACTGATGCGTTCTGCTGTTCGTACTGCGCACAGCATGCTTGGTTTAGCTGCACAGCACTACGGGGCTTGGGGTTGTCTCAGACGACACTGGCCAATTGACGCAAGCAACGGTGTCTTACGTGGCCCCATTTTTCGAGCGAGCACTGTTTCAGGGAACGAATATTTTCTCCCAGAACAAAAACAAACCAGGTTTAAATGCGGGCAAAAACAAACCAAACGCTTGCCACGGTATGGTGGCGCCATCTAGGTTACGGAACGTAAAGAAACGCGGGAACAAACCAACACCGCTGTACAGGGTGGAGACAACCTTTGAACATTCCCGTGCCGCGGCAATTGGGCCAACGGGCTCAGCACGTTATTCTTTTCGTTTCCCACGAGACCTAGCAACGCGAAACAGACAATATGATTCAAACTTCTTCAGTAAACCGCGTTGCAGCGATACTTTTAGAGCGGTTTTGACACAATGACTTGCTTCGGCGGCGAGTGAGCAACCGAAAATGGCGGCGCCAGCGTATACGTGTCTCTACCCTGTACAGCGGATGCGTGAATGAAGGTACTCTAGGCTGCAGAGCGGTCGGTTCCTGTGATGTCATTTGGGACCACGAAAACGCACGATTGAGCGGGAAAATCAAACTTTTAACCTAAATTGTTTAATTTCTCAGTGAATAAAGCACCGTTTGTATCCGGACAAGCGCTGGGGGCACTATAAAACACGAAATCTTTCGAATAAAACCAACTTGCATTTTCTCTTCATGGCTCCTTTAAGGATCAGTGCAGTGCCTGCAAGGCTTCTCTTGTAATTACACACGAAAAAGACCATGTGCAGTGGTTAAAAAAACGTCAAAACACAGCGTGAATCGCCGAACAGCAGCATAGCAGCACGTCGATCAACGCGCGCCGCTTCGGGATCTCCTCGGGCGGGGCACACCAGAGCCACGCGCGGCGGTTAACACGTTTGGCTTCAAGGACGCCGTGGGGAGCAGCCGCTGCTTTTTCCAGTACCCAAGTATTCTAGTTCACTTTGCCCGAACCGAACGCGGCGAGAGAGGGTGTTGCGAGCGAAGAGAAGGCGAGGAGGACGCGGGGGAGAGGGCGCACCTGTGGCCGACGGTTGAATGAGTCAAGGATATAACCTTCCATTCTGTGTCGGCTTTGTGGCGAAGTGGGTAGAGCACCATGTACCTTGCGTTCCGCCCGCACAGTCGTGGGATCGAAGCCTGGTGCCGGTAAGTATTATTTTTTTATATAGTGTAGGGGGAGCCGTGCGGACTACGGACGTCAACGCGGGTGAAATCGTGAGTTACTGAAATGCTCTGCATTTAAAATCACCTGCTTGTGATATGGAGGAAGAATGAGAAATTGATAACACACTGGCTACGTTACAAAAGGCAATTCAGCGTCTTAAGCGACGCCGCGAAATTCTCCAGCGCCAGCGCGTGAACAACCGCTCCACTGAAACCCAATCCGCGACCATGCCTGTGCCTCCAGTTTTCCAGGGTTACACGTCGACAACCATGTCACCTCAAGACCTGCTGTGTTTCGTCGCGAAGTAACTTCAGACTCTCACCTCGGTATTGTTGGCTAACCTCCACCTGTGATGGTACCTGTATCTGTGGGCTCGTCGCAAGGCGTTCTGCAATGGAACTGCCGGGGTATATTGGGCAAGGTCGGAGAACTTAGACAACGCAATTTGTACGGGAAGCTACATGTATGGGCACTACTACTCCAGGAAACAAATGGCCTCCCTTCCCTTCCTGGATATGTGGTTTATTCATCTCCGTCCATCCTGGATCGTCGAACTACAATGCCTGATGGCCCTCCAGGAAAGGTAGCCGTATATTTCCTGTCAATTTTTCCTCAAACGCGCATAGACTTCGCGCGATGGTGCACGCTGTGGCAGGAAGTCGTCGCTGTGCTGGTTCGCTTCCCCCGTACGGACGTCATCATAGTGTCATACTATGCTCGCCCCTACAGCGGCCGTCATAGTGTCATACTATGCTCGCCCCTACAGCGGCCGTATAGCGAAACTATGCCTCGGCTGGCTTTCCCATCTTCGTCGACGGCATCCCGGCTGTCCAATTTTGGTGGCGGGGGATTTCAGCGCTCCACATACTACGTGGGGCTACGTCACTTCCAGTGCGCGTGGTGTGTGTGTGTACGACGCGTTTACGGACGCTCAGTTTGTTCTCCTAAATGATTTGTCAGTGTCTACACGACGCCCTGAACATCCACGTGCTTCTCCAAGCTCACCTGACTTATCTTAGTGGTTAGGAAGTGCTTCAGTGTCCTGGATGTGTGAGCCAGACTGCTGGGGGAGTGACCACCATCCGCTTTATCTCAACCTTTCTCCCGGCCGGGCGAATCGTCTTCGAAGACAGTGCCGGGTGGTAGACTGGGACCTCTATCGATTGACAGCAGCTACGATCGTCACCAGCACCTTACCTGACCCGGGCCAGAGTCTCCGCGTGGGTTTGGAAGCAGCGACTCGTACGACGTGGGTCGAGGAATCGCGGCCTGCCCCTGACCTACAACTTTATTGCCTGTGGGCCACGCGTCGTGGAGCTGAACCTATGTCAATGCGGAATCCGGCATCAATCGATGCAAGTCTGAACCCTGACCGCCTCACAGCAGCAACCCGCTGACATGAACGACGACTGTCACGAGGCCGCTGGCTAGACTGGTGCGCCTCGCAGCCATTGACCATGCCAGGCCGCACACTGCACTGAGACCTCATGGCATCCCTTATGAGCTATTTAGGAACACGGAAGGCACTACACTTGACGTCATTCTTGAAGCCATAAATGCAGCGTGGACTTCAGCCGCGATTCCTGATTCCTGGCGTCACGCGGATATCGTTGCTATCGCGAAGCCCGGCAAAACACCAGACCCGATTTCTCGCCTTCGGCCAATAGCCCTGACATCAATGATTTGTAAGCTGATGGAGCGCATGCTAGCTACACGTCTTACTTGGTGGCTTGAGCGATATTCCTGGTACTATCCCGCCCAATTTGGATTCCGACTCCAGTTGGGCGTCGAAGATGGACTGCAGCACTTTTCTGATATGATCCTGATCGGTCAATGCTCTCGCCGGATTCGAACCGCCCTTGCAATAGATATTAAGAAGGCCTACGACAACGTCAGCCGCGAAGCCATTGTTCGTATCCTAGAATGGATTAAACTGCCCAGCCGTGTCTGCACATTTGTGAACGCCTTTCTTCGGGACAGCACCTTCACCCTTCGCTTAGCCGGGAAGGCTACATCACACTTCACATAGCACCGTGGTTTTCCACAATGCTCTGTGTTGGCGCCGGTACTGTTTCGCCTTGCTTCGCCTTGCTTCCCCTAGCTTGGCGGTTGGCGGAGATACCTGACGCGTATTACATCATGTACGCTGACGACATTACTGTGTGGTCCGTGCATCCTGGCATCTCTGTCCAAGAAAACGCCCTACAAACGGCGTTAAACATGACTGATTCCTGGTGCGCTGAAGTAGGACTTGAACTATCGGAAGAAAAAACGTTATACATGTCAGTGACTAACAAACATGGGCGACGCCTATTTGAGAAACAGCCTGGCCGGTTGTTTGTTCATCAACAACCTCTACAGGAGGTCCCAGCTATTCGTGTGCTGGGCCTTCATGTTTCCTCGTCTGGGTCCGCGGCTCCATGGGTGAAGAGTGCGAAGGATCGTGCTGCACGGACAATACACTTGATACGTCGAATGGCGACGAAGGCTGGCGGGTCGCGCACCAGCGTTGCTCGCCTCCTTGTGCGGTCAGTGCTTCAAACCAGACTCGTGTACCAGGCTCAATTCCACCATCTCACGGTGAGGGACTGGGATCGCCTCGAAGCCATCAACCGGGATGCCATGCGGGCCATTACTGGACTACCCCGAATGACCCCGATGCCAACTCTGCCGGGGGAGGCCCAACTCAATACGATTGATAAGCTGGTGCACCAACGCCGCTCTGCCCGGGCCTGTAAAATCTCGATGACCGGTGCCGCCGCAGCGCTAGCCCGGTACATGGGGTACGTTGTACCAACTACCACTGTGAAAGGTTCAAAAAGTCCTCCGTGGCAGCGAGTACAGTTAGCAAACAACCAACCAATCGGTCGCCTCCGTCACCCGGTACCTCGCCAGGCCACGGCCCAAGTCTCTCGCCTACATAGCCCAGACGCGGAGACGGCAATTGCGGAGACGCCAGCGTCAAATACGGCATGGTGCACACTGCACTCATCTGCCCCCAGCTACCAGAGGTGGACCAATGTTGCTCTTATGAGGCTAACCTGATGCCACCAGCGTATCTTGCTGAACTAGCAGCAATACACGATGGAATGGCCGCAATACTGCCTGTTGTCCAGGCAGCGCCATACTGTCGACTAATAATACGCACAGACTCTACGCAAGCCATCCACGACATCGGCCACGTAACACAAGCTACAGCGTTCGCAGATGCCATTCACCACTTAGCACGAAGCACTCTACTGCAGATCCGCATAGAATGGGTACCCCGTTCAGCTGTACCCGGCAGTAGGGAGGCAGACACGGCGAGTCGCCCGCATACCTGGTGCGACCACTACCACTTTCCCCGAAGATTCAAGTGGAAACATGGCACAACAGAAGGAAATTCTCTGGCGCACCACGTGAGCTCGCATGACCTCGTGTGGTTCAAACCTCCCTGGTGACTTAACTCGCCGAGAGGAGGTTGCGCTGCGGAGAAGACGCGTTGGGATGACCCTTACGCCGTCTGTGACTGCCTCTTGGTCATGGCAGTACCGCGGCCCATACGACTCCACCTGCCCATTCTGCGACTCCGCCGTACAGAATGTGAATGTGCAGCATCTGCTGTGGACCTGCCCCGGACTGCATCAGATGCGATTACGGCACCTTCGTGCAACCGGCCTCCACCCTGGCCGCCCTCCAGACCTGCAGCGCTGGGTTCATGGACCATTTCATAAGCACCTTCTAGACTTTATACAACCAGCAAACTTGTTCGTGTACCTGTGAATCGTGCACCGTTATGCCGCAGGGCAAACGTTCGAATAAAACAAAAGTCTACAAATATCATGAGGCTACGAGCACATAACTAGAGCTCAATGCCTTGTGGATGGCGGCTTCCGTGGTATGCACCGAGGTGGCGCGGTCGCTGTGGACGGCACGACAAAAAATTACCATAATGTGCGACAACGCGGGCGCGTCCACGCATGCATCGACTGTGTGCCGGGACACGCAGGTAAACTCGAAAACATGGTGCTCACGCGATGTCGAGCGCGAACATTCTACGCTCCACTCGCTTCCCGAACACCCGGTGTCACCCCTGATTGACGTCGACGCGGCCAGCCTCTTTGAACACGAGAAAAAACAAGTAAAGGCAAAACTGCGAGGGATGACTCTCCAAAATGAGCAACGTCGTCCATAGGGCTTACCCAGAGGTGCTCAAGTTGTGCATTGCACCCTCACCGAGGATGCACTGCACAAGTGGCGCTCCTACGTTGAAGTAGCGGCGCGTAATAACCCGGGAGGATGTTACGGCTCCGCTAATCTCGTCGACCCACCGTACCCCTGCCCGTACTGCAGACTCCACAGTCAAGCAGGACATTCGCCACTTCCTGTGAGTCAATGGGGGTCTCCGTCAACTGTGAGCCCGACACGCCCAGCACGTGTAATCGTATGAAGTGAGGACGACGCCTAGGTACCCCAGTAATGCCAAGGAGTCAGTAGTCTCCCTGTGGGAGTTCGCAAAGAATCGGCGTAGGCCGGAGAATCAGGGCCTACAGGAGCCCTGTACCACCTCGAAAACTACAACCTCCTTTCTTAGGCCACTGGCCACCCCTTTGCTAAACATTTATACATACATACATACATACATACATACATACACACATACATACATACATACATACGTACGTACACACATACATACATACATACGTACATACACACACACATATACATACATACATACATACATACATACATGCAATCATACATACAACATACATATATACATGACAGCGTGATGATGTCACTCATTATTTCGATGCTGCTGGTACTTTTGCTCTCGGAGTAGCTTACGCAACCGTAATCTTTACCGGTATGGCCAGTCCCCCTGGGTCGGTGTGTGCCGCCTTCTTAATAATGAGTTTTGTGCTGACATCGCCAGTAAAATTTACTTGGGGGTAGAGGCATACTTCTTCGCAGCAAAAATTCAATGGCCTTCCACTGGGTGCAGAAAACTAACGAAAGAAGGTGTGGTGCGTAATTGTATCCGCTAAATCTTCTTTGCGGGTAGTTGTCATGTAATTTCTTTCCGGGTAGTTCAGTTCAGTTCAGTTCCACGGGCCTATTCAGTTCCACGAAAGATTAATTGATTGTAGGGTCTAACGTGCCGCCGCAACGCAGGCGATGATGCTCGCCGTAGTGGAGGGCTCGGGATTCATTTTGACCACTTGGGGATCTTTAACGTGCGCTGAAATCTCGTACACACGGGCGTGTTTGCTTTCCAGTTTCCAGGAACCGGTTTTAGCGCGGCAGAGGAACCTGCCGCAGGGAGAGCGTGACACGGTAGCAGCGGACACTATCGTCAGGGCCAGGCCTAGTACAGCTGCGCTGTTAAAAATAAAACATTTACTGAAAATAATCGTCTCTAGGAACACCACACAGTTCATGGAATGGTCCCTTCAAGATGCCAGGAGAGGGGCAACTTCAAGATGGCCCTCCGAGATACGAAACAACTAAATTTCGAAGTTCAGGCATGGCGTCGGCCTAGTGATGTAGAAATGTTCCCAACATATTTAGAAACGATTTCATCCGGTGCGCGAGGCCATATCGGCAAGCTGATCACACGTAGTGTTGGCATGTTCAGGGGCTTAACTTTATTTTGCAATGAAGATTGACAAGATGCAGCGATGGCGTAGAGGTAGAACACCCGCCTCGCGTGCAGAAGGACCGTGGTTCGAATCCCGATACCGGACGATTCCCACCGGATAAAAAAAAATCCGCGTATTGATGGAATTGCACAAAGGGGCTTGGTGTGCGGCATGACCCCGGCGACCATTGCCGGTAATGCACTCCATCACCAGAGCAGGATTGGCCACCCTGGTGTAGTAACGGCCACAACCTCCCATGAATACGCCAACTAACCCTCGGCCCTCAGTCCCCAGCGGCTGCGAAGCAACTGACCACGGCGGCGTTCAGACCTGTGACGTAGCAGAGGGTGCTAAAAATCCCTGGATCCGGACAGGCCGCCAATAGAATATGAACCTGGCAACGTTTACGCGCGAACCTTATCTAGCGAAGCAAGTCTCGAGGTGTTGTTCGAGGAACTAGAGGGCATTAAATGGGATGTAATAGGACTTAGCGAGATTAGGAGGGCAGGCGAAGCCTTTACGGTGCTGAAAAATGGACACGTCTTATGTTGCCGTGGTCTAGAGGACAGAAGAATGAATGAATGAATTTTGAATGAAGTTCATTGTAAAAGAGGAAGGTTACATGTGAAGATATATCCAGACGAGGGTCCCATAGTCGATACTGCACCGGGACCCTAGAGAACTGGGAGTGGGATTTCTAGTCAATAAAAGCATAGCTGGCAACATAGACGAATACTATAGCATTAACGAACGGGCCGCAGGTGTTGTAATTAGGCTCAATAAGAGGTACAAGCTCAAGGTGGTACAGGGCTACGCGCCCACATCCAGCTACGACGACCAAGTAGTGGAACGCTTCTATGAAGATGTGGAATCGGCAATGGCTAAAGTAAAAACACAGTATACTGTAGTTATGAGGGACTTCAATGCTAAAGTAGGCAAGAATCAGGCTGGAGACAAGGCAGTTGGGAACTATGGTCTGGGCTGTAGAAATAGCAGGGGGACCTACTAGTTGAGCTTGCAGAACGGAATAATCTCCGCATAATGAATACCTTCTTCTGTAAACGGGAGAGTCGGAAGTGGACCTGGAGGAGCCCGAACGGGGGCACAAAAATGAAATAGACTTCATATTATGCGATAACCCTGGCGTCGTGCAGGATGTTGGAGTGCTCGGAAGGGTAAGGTGTAGTGACCACCGTATGGTAAGATCTCGAATTAGGCTAGACTTGAGGAGGGACCGCAACAAGCTAATACGAAAGCAGCCGATAAACGAACTAACAGTACGACGTAAAGTAGAAGAATTCAGGATCGCGCTGCAGAACCGATATTCCGCCCTTAACGAGGAAGCCGAGCCTACGACACAGGAAGCCAGCGACAACCTTACACGCATCATCACGGAGTGTGCAATAGAAGTCGGGGGCACTATGGCTAGACAGGATACTGGTAAACTTTCACAGGAGACGAAAGATCTAATCAGGAAACGGCAAACTATGAGAATCTCTACCGCAGCTGACAGAATAGAACTAGCCGAGCTCTCGAAGTTAATCAATAAGCGTAAGACAGCTGACATACGGAAGTATAATATGGAGGGGATCGAATACGCTGTACCCCGCACGGGGCACCTTGAGTATTCATGGTGACGGTGAGCAGCGACACCGCGGACCCCGAGCTCCCAACATAAGCCGTGTCCAACCGTGGCGAGGTGTTTAAAGGTGAAGGGTAGAAGCCGTAAACGGTGGCCGTCGGAGCCTTGGTCAAGCTCCGGCCGATGGGCTCCCGGCCTGTCTACCAGGCAGGGAGCTCCGGGACCTCTTTGACTACCAGGGCAAGGTCAAAGGAGAAAGTACCCCCGTCTCCCTGCTTTTCAATGTATCATATGGCATTTTCCAAACCCCCCCCCAGACGTGATCGGCCCCCGAAAAGGGGCCGCACCGAAGTTTCATTCCCACCTCTGTCAACAACTGCCCTTTCAACAAACATGAATAACTATTCTCGTTTTCTTGTGATCGAGTCAGCTGACCCAACGAGACCCGTCGCTTCACTGTCGGTATTCCTTGTCTCGAAATTTCTGCAAAGCACATTAGGTGAAAAGTATGAAGCCAAAAAGCTCAGGACAGGAGAAATCCTTGTCGAACTCAACAATGAAAAACAATCCCGCACACTTCTTGCCCAAACTCGCATCCATGATCTGGACATCAAGATCACGCCCCACCGGAGCCTGAACAGCTCCCAGGGTGTGATTTCAGAGTCAAATCTCCTTACAGAAACAGATTCCGACCTTCTTGAAGGGTTAAAGGACCAGGGCGTCACAGCTGTGCGCCGCATCACGATGCGCAGGGACGATAAGATAATCCCCACCAAACACATCATCCTGACCTTCGACCGTTCGACACTTCCGCAATATATAAATGCAGGCTACATCCGATGCTCTATTCGCCCGTACATACCGAACCCGCGCCGCTGCTTTAGGTGCCAGCGGTTCGGGCACAGCACAACCTCTTGCCGCGGCAAAACAACCTGTGCGAAATGTGCAGCGCAGGACCACCCCACTGACAATTGCAATTCTGACAACCTCACATGTGCCAACTGCAGGGGCCCTCATGCGGCCTACTCCAGGAAGTGTGAGAAATTCCAAGTGGAAAAGAAAATAATCCATCTAAAAGTGACAGAAAACATCACCTTCCCAGAGGCGCGGAAGAGGTTCGCGTCTTTCCCCCTGGGGAGGTACGCCGACGCGGCTCGCCGGGGGGCGGACCGGCGTCTGGTTTCGGCGGGGACCCAGTACCGCGAGTCGGACTTGGTCCCGCCCCCGCCCTCCCCCCCCCCCCCCCCCCAGGGTTGCCTCAGGCAGCCCAGCCCGCCTCCACACCGCTCGCTGAGCACACAGCGGTTGTGGTGGCAACCTCTTCTGTTGGGACCGGTGCCGCTCCCGTCCGTGCCTCCCCATCAACCAGTGCGTTGGAGGGTGCCATGGACACCACTGGCCCCGGACCGGCTCCCACCACCACCGCACCGCCCGTGCCACTTCTGGTGCCCCCGACACCAGCGGCGGTGGCGGGTCAAACGAAGGGCCCCCGAAGGGGGGCCAAGTCCGGAGGGCCCGGCTCGACGGGCACACCCAGGACATCGGACGACGAGATGGACGTCGTGCCGTTCTTGCCTGCAACGCAGCGCAAGGAGCGGCCTCCGTCGTCCAAGCCTACAGATAGGCCGCCCAAAAAGCCCAATCCAAGAGTCACAGCCCCGAAAGACGACACATAAACATACACACTCCAGTAGCTCTCACACTAAATAATGGGAAAAGAAAATATTGTTCAATGGAACTGCAGAGGCCTTATGAATAATCTTAACGACGTGTATGAGATTCTGCATACCAATCAGCCAAGTGTAATGTGTGTTCAGGAAACACATTTGAATTCTAAACACACAAATTTCTTGAATAGTTACCTGGTATACAGGAAAGACAGGGATGGCTGCACACACTCTTCTGGCGGTGTGGCCATAATCGTCCGGAAATCCTTAGCATGCCACCCTGTCACTCTGAACACTATCCTTGAGGCTGTAGCAATACGCTTGATAATGTTTAATAGGTTGATAACGGTATGCTCCATATACATTCCTCCTGATGTTTCACTTTTAAGCTCTGACTTCGAGGCGCTGGTTGACCAGCTGCCCGAACCATACATCCTGACAGGCGACCTTAATGCTCACAACACTCTTTGGGGCTCTTCTCGCACGGATGCCCGAGGTCGCCTTATAGAGAAATTCCTTACATCTTCAGGAGCATGCCTTTTCAGCAATAAACAGCCTACATATCATAACATAGGACACAACACATACTCATGTCTTGACTTGGCTATTGGCTCCGCAGTTCTCTTTCCTCTTCTCGAGTGGGGTGTGGGAACTGACCCATACGGTAGTGACCACTTCCCCACCTCACTTACATACATAGGTAAAGGCCCATGCAGTCCATCTTCCCATAATAGGTTCAATGAAGCACGAGCTAACTGGAATACATTTACAGAGACATCCAAACTACACCACACATCCATAGGACACCTACACGTAGATGAAGCCGCACAACTCCTCACGGCGCACATCCTCGCCGCCGCCGAAAGGTCCATTCCCCACGCCTCTGGTGCCCCGCGCAACCAGCTGAGGCCGTGGTGGAATGAGTACTGTAGGCGGGCGCGAGAGGCCCAGAACAAGGCGTGGGGTATCCTCCGTCGGTACCCCACGTCGGGAAACCTCCTCTTGTTCAAACGGGCCAAGGCGTTAGGAAAACGTGTGCGCCGTGGGGCAAAACGAGAGAGTTGGCGTACATTCATAACATCAATAAACTCTTACACAGACACAAGGAAAGTATGGACACGAATACGTAAACTCAAGGGACAACAAACACACAGCCTGCCTCTGGTCAGCACTACAGGGGACACACTCGAAGACCAGGCTGACACACTCGCACAACACTTCCAACACGTGTCCAGTTCAGCACACTACACAAACACTTTCCTGAAACATAAAGCCTGTTGTGAAAAGAAGTCCCTACGCGACAGCAACAAATCACAGACTTCTTACAACTCCCTGTTTTCACTACATGAGCTGAGGGCTGCTCTAAGCCCGTGTAAACCCTCAGCTCCAGGCCCAGACAACATCACATACACAATGATACAACACCTGCACGCAGACACACTTCTAACACTCTTACACCTCTATAACAAGATTTGGCTTTCGGGGCACATTCCAAACTCTTGGAAGGAGGCTATAGTTGTAGCTTTCCTGTAGGAGGGAAAGGACCCGTCGTCCCCCTCAAGCTACCGTCCTATAGCCCTGATGAGCTGCCTGTGCAAGCTCTTCGAAAAGATGGTAAATCGCAGGCTCGTGTACTTCCTCGAGTACAACGGTCTTCGCGAGAGCTGCCAGGCAGGCTTTAGGGTGGGGCGATCGACGAACGATCAACTCGTAGCTCTTGACTCGTATATTAAGGATGCCTTCGCGCATAAGCAGTATTGTTTAACTGTCTTTTTCGACCTTGAAAAGGCATACGACACCGCTTGGCGTTATGGGATACTTAGGGACCTCAAGTCATTCGGTGTATCGGGTAACATGTTAAACACTCTTGTTAGTTACTTGTCAGACAGAACGTTTCGAGTAAGAGTTGGTTGTGCACTCTCAAACGTTTACGTGCAAGAAAATGGCGTGCCACAGGGTGGCGTGTTGAGCTGCACTCTCTTCATAGTAAAAATGAACTCTCTTGGTAAGGCACTGCCACCTACAATCTCTTATTCCATGTATGTAGATGACGTGCAGATATCCTATAAATCATGCAATCTGTCAATCTGCGAACGTCAAGTCCAGCTTGGTGTAAAGAAACTTGCCGGCTGGGCAGACAAGAATGGTTTTAAATTAAATCCTGTAAAAAGCTCCTGCGTTGTGTTCTCCAGGAAGCGCGGGGTCCATATGGACCCAGACATTACTCTTAATGGCGTGTCGCTTCCTGTGAACAAGGAGCACAAGTTCTTAGGTGTTGTGTTTGACCAGAAACTCACATTCATTCCACACATCAAGAAACTTAAACATAAATGTCTGAAAACAATGAATATACTTAAGGTTCTCTCCCATCAATCTTATGGTTCCGACAAAAACTCCTACTACGGCTCTATACTGCTTTGGTTGGGTCTCGTTTAGACTATGGAAGTGTGGTATATGGGTCGGCGACTAAAACAGCATTGCGAATGCTTGACCCAGTGCTACACTTGGGGCTTCGTCTCGCCTGGGGTGCTTTTCGCACTAGCCCTGTCGAGAGTTTGTATGTCGAGTGTGATAAGTGGAGCCTTGAGAACCAACGAACGTACATGGACTTGCTATATGCTTTTAAAATTTCATCACTGAATAATCATCCTTTTTATCCTGTCTTTAACAATACATCAACATCTCTGCTCTTTGCAAATCGCCCATCCGTTCCTCTGCCCTTTTCACTTAGAGTGAGAGAGCGAGCCTCGGATCTAAGTGCTTCGTTTTTAGATGTGTACAGGTCATCCTTTTCTAACAGTTTACCGCCTTGGCAAGTTCGCCCTGTGTCGTGCGACCTTTCTTTTATGAGACTTGACAAAAATCGTGTACCAGGAGCTGCAATACTGCAGCACTTTCTGTCTGTGCAGTTTAAATACACATGTGCAGAATTTTATAGTGACGCTTCTAAAACCTCCAGTATGGTGTCGTGCGCTGCTCATGGTCCTAATTTCAATGCAGCCAGAACCATGAACATGCACACATCAATTTTTTCAGCAGAAGCGTATGGAATTTTACTGATTGTACGACACATCCTTGAAAATCACATTCCCAATTCCATCATATATACAGATTCTTTGAGTGTTGTTCGCGCACTGTCATCGCACAAGCCCCCCAGAAACCACATAGTTAATCTTGTATTCTGCACTATCATGTCCGTGTATGCACAAAAGCATGAGCTGGTCCTCTGCTGGGTCCCAGGACACGCAGGGATCTCTGGGAACGAGTTGGCAGACGAGAGGGCCGGTGCTGCTGCACTCAGGAACACTGTGGAAATTACAACGGTACCCTACACAGACCTCAAGCCACACATAAGACAACACCTGCGCAGAACATGGTAAACACACTGGAATGAACACAGACAACAAACTACATGTAATAAAGCCACACTAGGGACGGTACACATCTGACTCACACAACAGACACACGGAAGTCGCCTTGGGTAGGCTGCGGATAGGGCACACCCATGCGACGCACTCGTATCTGCTGACGGGATCTTCTAGACCCCAGTGCAGCAGGTGCGGAGAGGCCCTATCCGTAGTGCACATACTAATCACATGCAAGGCACTTCACACAACACGTCACAAACACTTCAGAGAACTCTACAGACAACATATCCCACTACATCCATCGCTGTTTCTAGGTGACGATGCCATGTTTTCCGTGAAACGTGTGTTTGAGTACTTGTCAGACGTGAAGTTTTTAAACCTCATCTCCTATCACGCATAATCATATCTGGCCCTATACACCAGCCATCACCATTGCCGTTAATTGATTTTATTGTTATTTTGGCTTCAGTAGCTACTATTTTATTTTAAATACTTTTGTTTGGCGCTCTTTGCCCCAGCTGGCCTTGCGCCAAAAAACTCTAACCATCATCATCATCATCGAATACGCTGTAAAGAACGGAGGTAGCCTGAAAGCAGTGAAGAGACGTCTTGGCGTGGGGAAAAATCAGATGTATGCACTATCAGCAGATGTATGTATCAGATGTATGTATGCATGTATGTAAAAATCAGATGTATGTATGCATCAGCAAGGCAATGTTATCACAAATAGGGATAAAATAGTCACAGTGGCCGAGGAGTTCTATAGGGATCTGTACAGTAGCCGGGACATACAGGATAATGCCGGACGAGACAGTAGTTCACAGAAGATAGACATCCCACCAGTAACGACCGAAGAAGTAAGGAAGGCTTTGAAAGAAATGAAAGGGGGCAAAGCACCTGGTGAGGATCAGATAACAGCAGACGTCTTGAAGGATGGCGGAGAAATTGTACTTGAAAAACTGGCAAACCTGTATACGCAATGCCTAATGACCGCAATGGTACCGGAATCTTGGAAGAACGCGAACATCATCCTAATCCATAAGAAAGGCGACATGAAGGACTTGAAAAATTACAGGCCGATCAGCTTACTGTCAGTCGTCTACAAGGTATTTACCAAGGTAATCGCCAACCGAATCTCTGCAACCTTAGATTTCAGTCAACCTAAAGAACAAGCAGGGTTCCGTAAAGGTTATTCAACAATGGACCATATTCACACGATCAATCAGGTGATAGAGAAGTGCGCTGAGTATACTGAACCCCTATATATAGCCTTCATAGATTATGAGAAAGCATTTGACTCGGTCGAAACCCTAGCAGTCATTCAGGCATTACGGAACCAGGGGGTGGATGAGCATTATGTAAGAATACTAGAAGATATCTACAGTGGGTCTACAGCTACCATCATCCTCCATAGGGAGAGCAGTAAAATACCTATAAGGAAGGGTGTCAGACAAGGAGACACAATCTCTCCAATGTTATTCACAGCATGCTTACAAGAAGTATTCAGAACGTTGGATTGGGAGCAGGTGGGAGTAAGGGTTAATGGAGAATACCTCAGTAACCTCAGATTCGCTGATGACGTTGCCTTGCTAAGTAACTCGGGGGACGAATTGCAAAGCATGCTTTCCGCACTGGACGAACAGAGTAGAACCGTGGGCCTGAAAATTAATATGCAGAAAACTAAAGTAATGATCAATAACCTCGGGACAGCACAGCAGTTTGAGATAGGTGGCGAGGCAGTGGAAGTGATAAGCGAATATATCTACTTAGGCCAAGTTGTGACCCCAGATCCCAACCATGAGGCAGAGATAATTAGAAGGATCAGAATGGGGTGGGGTGCATATGGCAGACATTCTCAGATAATGAATAGCAGCCTACTATTGTCGCTGAAGAAGAAAGTGTATGACAGCTGCATCTTACCGTTACTCACCTACGGGGCAGAAACTTGGAGGCCCACTAAGAGGGTTTAACTTAAATTGAGAACGACTCAGCGGGCAATGGAGCGGAAAGTGATAGGTGTAACATTAAGGGACAAGAAGAGAGCGGAGTGGGTCAGAGAGCAAACTGGTGTTAAAGACATATTGTAGAAATTTAGAAGAAGAAATGGACTTGGGCAGGGCATGTAATGCGAAGGCAAGATAACCGCTGGTCATTAAGGGTAACAGAGTGGATCCCTAGAGAAGGCAAGCGTTGCAGGGGGCGGCAGAAAGTTAGATGGGCAGATGAGATCAAGTTTGCGGGGATAAATTGGTCCCAGTTGGCACAGGACCGAGGTAATTGGAGAATAATGGAAGAGGCCTTTGCCCTGCAGTGGGCGTAGATAGGCTGGTGATGATGATGATGATGATGATGATGATGATGAAGATTGACATCCGTGTGAGAATTTTATCATTGGCTATTATGAATTTCATGTTCTTTCATGCTCTAAATGCACCCTGCAACAATTTTTATTGCCTAATTCAAAATCTGAAACACCTTTAGAACGTAGTCAGCAAGAGCCTCCATAATAATGGGGGGGGGACACACGGTACCCCAGTCAAATATTACTGTCCGTCAGAGAACTTAGAAACCTGCTGAAGCCGTTTTTCCTTATTTCTCTGTCTTCGGGTTGTTTGAGCACTCAATGACGTCATGCAAGCTAAATCGCACCAGTGGATAGATTCCTGGTGGGTGCGAGAAATAAACGCATTCGATAGCCACTTCAAATCAGATTCGCCACAAAAGCAAAGCCCACACTGGAAGGCATATCTACTGGGATAAGAAAATCACGCAGTGACGCTCTGTCCTGGCGCTAACAATGGTTTTCGCGATTTCCAGCACGACCGTTTCAAGCCGCAAGGAAAGAGCGAAGCATATATCGGCAGTCTCTGCGGCGCATACTATGAAATAATCATCCAACGTCTACTCTCACGTAAATAAAAACAACTTCATAGTCAGTACACGAACCGAGTACACAAACCGAAATCAGTACACGAACCGAGTAAGGAATTATGGATATCTCACTTTTAATAATAGGCGTTTAATTGGGTAATGGTACGTTTAACCATTCAACTTTGAATTTTTGGCGTGAATTGGCTAAATTATTCGCGTGTTCCGATCTTCCAGTCACCTATTAAATGCCTATATAATGAAATAAAATTTTAGGAAGAGCTCTTAGTAACTAGCTTAACCAGTAAAACACAGTAGGTCATAAAAACAACACAAATATGTGTGGGTGAGAACACACGCCAATTCTCAGTCTAAAAATTCCCTTTTCTTTGCACACTCAAAATTTAATGGTGATAGTTTACCTATAACGACGATCGGGAATGCTTGCATGCAACCTTGCAAGACTTTTCTTTTCAGGTTAGGCCCTATTTATCCAAACCGATATGATCTGAAGTGACTTTTCACCCTTCTAAATATGCAGTTTCTTGTTTTCTTCGCTTTTGCTTTTTTAGACGGTGACAAGTTTAATGGCAAGATTCCTTTACCTGGACCTAAAGACGTCGCTAAAGACGTCGCGTATAAAATCGGACGGGAAGTACCGGGCCGGCAAAGCCATCTCCACCTATGTTATTAAGCATCTCTGGCGAAAAGGTGAAGACACAAATTTTCTTTTATATCGCTATGAACAAGAAATCTCCCCAAAAGCAGTTTGGGGTTGGGTACGTTATCACTCCGAAGTTCTGTAACGGCGAAAGTTCATAGGGTCCTTTATCATCACATGCTACTTCGGATCCTCACTTCATCAACCTCAAAGTTTTAATAGGGTGTATGTTTCAGCGAGTTGTGGTCGTATTTTTGCTCAAGGTAACGCTACTGCTCGAAGTTTTCATGCTAACGTCGTTATTTTCGCGTTGCGAACACTAACCTTAACCTGATAACTGCAGCGAACATCATGTTATGTTGTGCTGTGGAAGCTAAGTAGGAGGAGGAGGAATAAATCTTTATTTGTCAAGCTGGCGCAGATGTTAGGGCACCCGCCAGGTGGGGGCTTCCCTATTCCGGGATACCCTGAGCTCGGCTGGCGGTCCAGGCCCTCTTCACCAGTTCACGCTGGATCCCAAGGTCCGGGCTCGTCAGGCGGCTCACCCACTGCTTGTAGGAGGGGGAGGTTATTGGGGCAAGGCCTGGGGTGTTCTGGCACTCCCAGATTTGGTGGTACAGTGTACCGGGAGTTGGACAGAAGATTCTTTGCGGCTGTACGAGTACGAGCGTGCTCTGATGCTTCAGCAACCCCTCCTGGCAACGTGGCCCTAAAGCTTCTGTCGTGGCCACCAGGGTGTCTGGCACGGCTGCGTGACACGACTTCGTGCAATGGCCGCAGCGGGTCGCCACGCTGTAGGGATTTCCTCCCCTCCCAACCACGTATTCGTCGCCGTGACTCGCTGTCCAGAGTGCGTGCTCACCTCCTGTTTTTTGAGGTCTAAACTAAGCTGTATGTGGTTGTGGTTCCTTAATATTTTCCTGCGTCAACGAAAGCATAGTTCGCGCCCTCTTTTTGCCGGCGCCGAAAACGTGCGTGGTTAGCTTCCCGAGGATTTCCCAGGCGTAAGCGCGGTCCACCCTGGGACACAATCCCGAGTATCGACGTGTCTGCGAAACGTGACTTGTTCCACAGTGCTATGTGTTTGTGTGGGGGCGTCTGTTTGCTTGCTTGCTTACTTGTTTCTGGGCTTGCTTGCTTGATTCTACTTCGGTCCTTACTTGCTCTAGCTCTTTCTCGAAAATTGACCGTTGTTGCAAGAGACTGCACGCCTGTTTCCCTTTCCTTCCGCTCTCTTGTAGTCGCGAGTACGCCTCCAGGTGTGGCAGTGTGCGGGTATGCATGTGTGTCACATTTATCTTCATGCGCGAGAGTAAAATACCCACCACTCAGACGTTTGCTAGCAGTCTACAACTTTCCAAAACCCATTTGTTGTAGTTTCTCCTTCGGACGCACTGAACGTGCTCTTCCAAGTGGAAGGCCTGAAGGACCGGCAAGTCTTAAAGGGAATCTCCGACAGCATTAATGCACTGCCTAACGCAACACTTTGGAGGGACCGCGTCGGTAAGTGGGCGGCGTTGAACGCTCCAGGAAGCGCATGAGGCTTTCTGATTACCTTATGTATTCCCGGAATAGGGAACCACTCCCTCTTCAGCGGCTCAAATAAACGTTTCTCTCTCCTCTCTCTCTCTCTCTCTCTCTCTCTCTCTTCGTTATGAAAAGACACCCTGAAGCATGGTTTCAATGGGGGAGTAAATTATAGCTCTGCAGTCTCTGAAGAACACATGATCAAATGATGAGCCACTATGCAGCCCTTACCCCCCACATCACTGGAAAATAAACCCATCCAACGGCGTCTCCACCTCCTTACTCTCCCTACTGCCAGACTACCGACCGTATTCGCCATCCTCGAAGACCCTAATTTTCTTAGAGCCCTCGGGCTGTTCTGAGTAGAGAGTGGTCTCTCAAGATTATTGTATACTCGGGTCTACGCCGGTTTGGAAAATGCTCCTTTAAGTTAAGATCTACCCTATCCTGACCTCCGCTGATGTGGCCTTCATGGACACACCATTTCTTTAATTGTGCTACGCCTTCTTTCCCTCCTTCCCCTTACCCTATTTTGGCCTCATAGCCTTCCCTTCAATCATAAAGGACTACAAAAACAACAACCTCACCTGATTCGATCTCCCTGTAAAAATACGCCATTGACTTCGCGATGAAGCCCGCTACTCTCACTGTCCCCACCACCAAGCCAGAATACATCTTCGACTCAATCAGCCCTTCGTATTTTGCTCACTATGAGACCGGCTCATACACCACCGACTTGGTCACTTCGATACTTGCGTCGAATCCTTGGCCACGTTTCCCACTGGTTTGGGTGTCTGGCCACACTGCCATGTGCGGGAACGCCCTAGCAAATGCGCTAACCGGAGTACCTTTCCCGGGTCCGCCCATGTCCTGCAGTCCATCCTGTCCGTCCCACCGACGGTTCGCATTCAGCACCGCGCTTCCCGCAATTATCAATTGCACGCCCAGCGCCTACCACGCACCCTGTACCCACCCTCCAGTTCCCACCTAACTCATGAGGCTGCGTGCCTCATTCCGCAGTCTCAAACTTCTTCGCTCCCCTCCCATCACATTCTTCACCGCATCTATCGCCGCACTGGCCATCCTTCCGGTCCCACCTGTTATTCATACCCATAATTCCTCGCATTCTTATCCATTCTTCTTGTTCATTCATGCACCCCGCGGTGCATGAATGCACCGCGGGGTGCATTTTTATAGGAATGCACCCCGCCATCTCTTGCCCCATCCCTCGCCTTCATCACTTCCTGTGAGCTCTGGCTGTCTCCCTTAGCGACAGTGAACATCCAGGCTGCGCTGGAAGCTCTCTATGAACTTGTGCTCCGGGTCCGAATGAACATCGCCCTGTGTGTGCGAAAGGCGAGGGTCTATGGATGGTACCTCACAATAAAACATTGCTTCCCGGATACAGAGTCTGTTCTGTTTCCTGCCCCCTTCGCCACCTCATTCGACGGGACTGTGCAACATGCTTCGCCCGGAGTGCAGGCGGCAGGAGCGACACTTTGGGAGCTGCCTCCGAGTGACCTGCATGTCTCCCGTTTCTGGTAAGGTACAAGCTGGACTGTTTCGGAAACGGAATTCTCATGCTGATGGGCTCAGAGAACTCGTCTCGAACCACATCCCTCCAAACTTGCCAGTGGTCAAGAAGCACGTACCTGAGAAAGGGAAACTCCTGGTGTTAAGGGACGTTTCCCTGGATGAAGGTGACAGAAAAGTGCCTAAACGTGGAACCCTATTTCTGTTCGAATACCTCTTTGATGACTGCGGAACAGCTGGTTTTGACACAGAATTTTGCGAGGTGTCTGCCGGATGCCCGAAAGCAGCATTTCCTTCCCGAGGAGATAGATGATGTTCTCAGGACCCATACAACGGGTAAGCGAGCTCCGTCCTTAAGCTCGACACGATTGGTTTAGTTACTAAAGGTGCACTTGTGGAATCGAATAAGGAGGGGTTCTTTGTTGTACTTGACGAGTCGATGTTTACAGAAAGGGCAATGGCGGTGGTGCATAAGAATTTCAAAGAAGTAACTGACGGCGGTAAACGTGCTAAGGGTCGGGCTCTTGAAGTGCGCAAAGTGTGGAAGGTGGATCGCTTAGCCATCGCTGTTAAGAAGAAAGACCAACTCACACAAATAGTGTTTTTTGCAGCAAAAACGCACAAGCCGGCTGTCGCGTTTAGGTCAATCGTTTTGGAACGTGCTTCATGGCAGTGGCTGTTTCCCGTTACCTACAAAGAGACTTGGAACCTTTCACCGTGCCTGACTCCTTTTCTGTTCGAAATTCAGAAGACATTGCAAAGTATTTAGACGCTCTTGTATGCCGTAGTGTCACAACTATTAGCGTAGATGCAGAGCACCTATTCTTCTTCCTGCCACAGGACTTGCTGTTGAAATATGTTAGGGACTGCATCACTAACGACAATGATGAGTTCGCCTTGATTAATGGCTGTGGTGTCAGGGTGGAGTCGTTCTTGTAATTACTGAACTTCTACCTTAACAGCACTGCGGTAGGCTTTAATGAGAAGTTCTACGTTCAAAAAAGCGGAGTATGCATAGGGTCGAAGGTGGCCCCCGTCCTGAGCAATATTTTTATTAGTATATTGGGTTAACGGCGACCTGAACCGCTGTTTGCAAGGCATTGCACTTAACGTTTTTTGTTATGTTGACGATTTGTGGTCTTAAAAAGCAGCGCTGATATCGAAGATTTCAGACGTAGTGTTCTTGACGTCTATGAGGCCAGAGGTAGAGGCTTGAGTTGCACATGCGAGGTTCCCTCAGACGGCACCTTGAAGTATTTTCACCTGACCTACCTTAAACGTTTCGGCCCCGCATGGGTGCTAGATGCATGCCGCCGATCAAGCAAGCCCTTTCTTAGATTCGGTTCTTTCCACTCCAAGACAGTAAAACGCGGAATTGTGCCTACGAGCCTAAAATCGGCCATTAACAACTCGTGTCACCATCTGGCGCAACGCAGTTTCTGTGAGCAGGTTGTTCGGCTCGGAAATGCCGCCAATCCTCTTTCTGTGTTGCAGTCCGTCTGTTTGAGTCTTGTGAAACAGTTGAAAGGCAGCGCACTTGGCAAGCCTAATCTGGACGAAAGTAAACGAGTGGCTCTCATAACGTATGTGCATGCGCTGTCACATCGTTTGAAAAAGACTGCTGACAGATTCGGCCTTCGGGCAGTTTTTTCTGCCAAGAATAACCTCAGCAATTTATGCTGAACGGTTAGCAAGACTTGACACCGGTGGGCGCGTCGCCGCACGTGGTTGTACAATCAAGCACAGAATGGGTTTTGTGCCGTGCAACACTAATGTGGTTTACTGCATTATTCGGATTTGTGGTCGTGTGTATGTGGGCCAGACCGGCCGGTGCATTTATGTACGTCTTAGGGAGAATTACTCTTCTCTGAGGGGGAAACCTTGCACTCATTTGGCCTCACATAGTCCCAAATGTTGCTGTGAACCGAGCTTTAACGACATAAAAGTGCTTTTTGAGCACCGTGATCGCACACCAAGGGAACTGTGCGAAGCATTCCACATACAAATTAACGGCTCGAGCGGTATTCCTTGGCTCAGTATTTCTGAGAAGGAAGTAACAGCTCTAAGGAAAGAGGGTAGGCGCGGGGGTGAGCACAGTTTCTTTGTCTTACCCACATATGCGCATGTGCAGCGGCGACAGGTGTCTGTTTTGGTGGCTCTGAGGGTGGAGATATGCGTTTCCGATGTAAATAAACCTTTCAGTTGTTAATCTGCGCCGGTGTTGTCCTTCTTTCTTTCTTGTCCTTGTTTTATTCATTACACTCTCCATAAACGGAACTTCAAGGGACCGAAAAAATTAGTTCTGTGTAACAGCAGTTCCGGTTGCTGAGATAGATGTGTGAAAGTGCCAATTTATGTGCGTACACACTCTTAATACCATTTCATGGAACTCTAAGCACTAGAAGGTGAATGTAGCTGATAGATTTTCAGAAAGCAAGAAAACTACAAGAGGTTAGGCACTGCATTCACAAAGTTGATTTGGCAACAATGAGCCGCTGTGCACTACAAAATGCATCAATTAATTTTGTTTGAGCCCTTGCAACTTCACAAGTGCTTAGGAGCCACCGAATTTAAAATACCGCAACGCTGGGATGAAGCGCGAATAGCACCACGATGGAACGAACGAGGCGGCAGAAGCTGAGACCTGTAACATCGGGCGTTTTGAATCGAGGCCGAATGACTGTAACAGAAACTGTCATGTTGCATTCACTGTGCTAACACGGCTGACCACTAACCAGACGAGCCTTACGGAGCCAACGAGGCTACAAAAGACATAGAGGAAGAAAAAAAATGGCCGCGTATCTGCCCTTTTCGTTGCAGATGTCGTGAAAAGACGATAGTCTTTGTAGACATTTGTCAAGGAACTTTCCCCTTTCTTTTCCCGCTCACCTGTCATGCTGTTCCTGTACCGTCGCGCTCATCCCAAGGTAAACACACTAAAGGTTTGCCCAAGGCGATTTGAATTTACCGCGTTCCACATCTACAGGCCGGGTTCCTCGATGCCAGCGCTGCAGTACGGCGGAGACGCGCGTGAATGGCGGCCGATTAGAAGTTTTATAGAACCACGTGGCCGTGCTCCACGTGCGTTCCAAGCAGACGGTGGAACCTAGCTAGTGGAACCTTTCGCTGCTGTTGCCGTGCAATTTTTCATATGCCGCAAGGGGGCAGCGGTCTTCTGCAGTAGATGTAGAATATCATTTTTCTATAGAAAAACCAAACACCCATGAATTTTTTAATAAAGGGACACTGTAAATATTTCTTTTGTACTGATTTCCTGTCTTATATTTGCGTAATGTCTTGTTCTTGTTCAACAAAGTTGACAAGTATGAACATATAAACCGGGCTTAGATGTTTACATGGCTGTGAGTATATAAGACTATTGCGCAGGAAACCTTTTCCTTTGGCCGGGTGGCTGAATCGAGTTACAGACAGACAGACAGACAGACCAAAATTTCTGGGTTTAGGTAGCCCAAGAAAGACTATCGTCTTTAAAAAACGGAACGGCCGGTACCGTAAAAAGCTGATTCTCATGCCAGTGGGTTTCACAAGAAGTTTCATTTTTGGTTCCGTTTACACGGTGGCGCGGAAATTTTAGTTCCGATTACCGAGAGCTTTTTTTACGTTATCTGAATACAAAACCAACCAACTTACATGGTACTGTCTCGCTTGAGCGGCAGTTCCGTTAAACGATTTCTGTTTATTGAGATTCCACTGTAGTTCGCGCTTAATTTTCAAGAAAATTAATGAACGCACTCGTAGACGAGCGGAGCAGCATTAACACATTACGCAGACGGAAATAGTAGCGGAACGTTTGAAAACCAGGATTTAGGTCACCGACGTTCCATCAAGGGGAGCTACTGAGCCTACAATCTCAGCTTGCGATGTACCGCTAATAACTAAAGGGGAAGTAGAAAAGGCGCTCGGGGACATGAAAAGAGGAAAGGCTGCAGGCGTCGATGGCATAACCGTTGATCTCTTAAAGGAGGGAGGAGACCTTGTAGTGAAAAAGCTTGGTAAACTGTCTTCTGAATGCTTAAAAACTTTATAGGTGCCCATAGCATGAAAAAATACCAGCATAGTTCTGACTCCCAAGAAGGGACATACCTAAGATCTAAAGAATACAGGCCCGTCAGCCTACTCTCGCAAACCAAACAGCATAAGCCTAAATATCTAATAACCTAGGGAGCAGGCTCGGTTGAAGAGTATATTACATAACATCGCAGCCATGTCCTCAGTCAAGTAGTACAAATATCTACGAGTACAATAAATTCATTTATATGTCATTTAATCACTGAGAAAGGGTTTGGCTTAGTACACACCGCAGCCGTGCTTGGAGCGTTAAAATACCAGGGAATAGAAGAGACCTACACAGGAACTCAAGATGACATATTAAAAAGATGTACAGTGTTACGATTCTGCGCGCCGCTAACATATTCGCGCGTCCTGCAAGTTTTGGGGAGTGCCATGGTGCGGAAGAAAGCCGCTTCGGACAAGTCGCAACGTGCCTGAGAACGGCCGGTGCGCGGGCGCCTCCTTGTCGCTGATTCAAACATTGTCGACTGCAAAACTGATCGTGTAGCGACTTGCCCGAAGGACGCGGACGCCCCAGCTGAGATCTCCTCTCCCGTCTCTCACAGGCTCAACGAGTGCCGCTAGTGCTGGCCTCTCACGAACTCGGGAAGAGTGTTGTGTGTGTTACTATGTTCACGCCGCGTGCAAAAGCACTACGACAACTGTTTGACCGTTAGAGCTTTGGGATAAATACGCAGTGCCCCGAGCGCAGAATTCCATTCGTTTTCGAGAAGCGAATCCGTGCTGTCCCTCTGCTTGCGTCCTGTACTGTAACCTCGCCCGAAACGGCATTGTTCCTGTATTGCTTCGGCTCATCTCTCGCCATGCAGTAAACCAGTTACATTTGCCTTCGCTTCATTGTCGTCGTCATCAAGGCACAAGGTTGGTTGCTCTTCACCGCGCTACCTCACTTGACGGAGGCGACGGAGCCTGGTTCGGGGCCGCCTTCCCGTCGGTAACAACTGGTTACCAGCGGTGGAATGGCAACTTCGTAACAACGGGCAAGATAATCCTCCACAAGCAAAGTGACAAATTACCGATTCGAAACACAGTATGACAGAGAGAAACCATCTCACCAATATCGCTCACAGCCTGTCGCGAGTAGGCATTCAGGAATCTTTATTGGGAAAAGGCAGGATTACAGATAAACGGGAATCCTTGAGCCATTTCAGGTTTGCAGACGACATATCCTTGGTCAGTGAGTTGATAGAACACCTGCAAACAATGCTTGATAAACTGCAACCAGAAAGCTTGGCGGTGGAGCTTAAAAGATGAATATAAAATATTTGTGAAATAGGCAGGTGCGGATGACAGCAGCAGTACAGGCTGTGACACTTATACCAACACCGGCAGCAGTCCTTGTAAACTGCGCAGTCCTGCTGAGCATAAATTGCTGATCTGTCGTCCACCTCAGAAACTAGCGGCAAGCATAGTCGATGCCGGTAGCTGAACATATTTCGGTCATACCTGTGCTGCGTTCATTTGCCATTATGCATTGCCAGATGTCTACCGCTATTGCTTCGAAACAAGTTATCCATAGTAAAGAAACAAACCTCTTCGCTATCCGTTGCAAACAGCTTGAAATTTATTGCGTGATTTTACGCGCTGGTACAGCCACCACCCCATCCCAGGCACTTTTGGTGCCATCCTAAATTCACACGAGCTTTGCAGAATGACCTCAGAGTCCGCCGTCTGTTTTTGCATTTTGCGCACTTCTATACTATCCGTAAAATCACTTCCGCAGAATCTTGTTCGCACTGTAAAAAAATATTGCCAATTGCATGGTTATTGGTGTAATGGGCACTGCTGTCTGTTAACGCTGCCCGATGTTACTTTGTCTAATTCCTTCTTAGCACATTGACGGCTTTCGGATGCCAGCGAAGCATAATTTGTGCCCTGGCGTGGCGCAATGTTTTCACGCCGTCCTGAAAAGGCTTCTTGCGGGAGGATTACACCATTTGCTGTTGTGTAATGACTCTTGCGGCGCACACCTCGCTTTCGTGGTACTGGCGGCATTGATGACGTTTTGTGACGTACTTAATGGTTGTTCAAGATTTTCACAGGCATAAAGAAGGTTTGCTTATTCGATAACAGAATGCCATTGGACGCAATGTTTCTGGCTGTGGGGAAGTAGTTGTCCAAACGACGCCCTCCGGGTTTTTAGGCGTCCCTGGACGAAACGAGAGTGGTGTTGAACAAACCAGCAATGGGCTCAGTGTTTGCGCATTCAAGTGGAAGAAACGAGGCGGTAAGCGAGCCCAATTGCTCTGCCCCAGGTTGATTTGAAAGCGCAGTGACCAGGAGCCCAAGCGACTTGCGTTCCGAAGAGGGTGTAATGCATACTAGCCTCTAGATGCTGCATCTGGTGCTGTGTCGCAGCTGATGCTCTCAGAAAACGTCTAGCCAGTTCTTAAGCAGCTGAGGTCTTACCACGTTTGTAATAATTTTGAGAAGTTAGAAAACACTGAGCAAGCCCATACGACAAGCGTTGCGAAAGTTGAAACTTGGAGCTATAAGTCTTGCGCCATTCAGTTTCAAAACAATTGAAAATTTCTATATGCATTTTGTTGCAGTTGACAACCGCAGCATTTTACCATGTGCGATGCATCTGGCGACAGCGGGACCTAGAGAAAGCGTAACAAAATTTACACCCTGACAATTTATGAGAAAAAAATTGCGGGTGAACCAATTGTTTCAAACATCCAAGGATTGCAGCAGGGAGAGTTCTGTGGAAAGGCATTGGTACTGCAGTGTACGGGTGAGGCTTATTATGATGATAAAGTGTGTCATACACCTACACGCGACAGAACGAACATTTCCGTGCGGTCGAGATAAAATGCTTAGAGCGGCAAATTCTCCTTCACAGGCTTCGACTTCGGGGGCATGGATTCGCTTGCAAAAGTCGGCCGAGCTTTTTCCCACCCTAAAATCTATAACCACCGATGGGTTGGCAGTGGCAACACTAACTGCCTACCGTACCTGAGCGGCAAATACGATCGGCTGAAGGACATCGTAGCCTGTAGCGATGGCCTAAAATCCGGATGCGACTTCATTGACAAGGGCTGCGCATGGACCCTCCATTACGAGTCCAGCATCGCAAGAGAAATTAAGTAAGATGTCTTCCGTTGCAGAGGATTATTCTCAGACAGTTATTCAGATTTCGAATGCGGCGCTCAATTTTTAAATGTAAGCGTGCAACTGAAATAACTTAGTTTTTTGCTGTGTAAGTGAGTCTTTTATGTGGTATTGAGTGGTATTGAGTCTTTTGTGCGGTATTGTGGTACTGAGTCGTTTTATGTGGTATTGCACATATAGTAAGTTTCAGTCAGTGGCACTCGCCTTTGCAATGAATGAAAAACCAAGAGACTTCCATTGAGCGCCTATCATATAACAAGAAAGCGCACATTTACGCACAGATACAGCAAAAATATTGCACATTGTAGTAAAGTGCGAGAAAAGTTGTCCGGCACTTAGATCTTCAGCTAAGCTGGAGCTTTATGCAGGAGGAGCAGGATTCCCGCCAAAACATAGCGTAGTGCCCTTCCAAGGTGTTCTAAAACTCAAGACTTTTAGGGGCGAGGCTCCTTAAGTCATGGGTCTGTCCATCCCTTGTGTCTCTTGGTACGTGACCGCCGCATGCTTTCGGAGATGTCGCAAAGTGGGCCGCGTTGCACGCGCAAGAACCGGCTGCAACCGGCAGCGCAAACTCGGCACCGGGAGCGCGAGCTTGCCTGTGTTCGCCAACGGAGGCGCGAGCGCACGTGCACTGCGAGGGGGAGATCACGCAAGAGATCACGCCACGAACGCAGGCAGTCGTTCTCGGAGATCGAACGAGACGCAAGGACCTTTGCTCGTTTCCTCTCGTCTTGTTCGGGCACAAGTTCGCCCTAAATAAAAGTTCTTTCTTTGCCGTTGTGTCCCATCCTACGTTACAAATTGTGGTGGAGGTGCGGGGTAGTCCTCGATGGCGCGGGGTCTTTCACCAGGTCTGGGCCTGGGAGCACTGACTCCGAAAATAAAAGTTGATTTGTACAATGTACCCACACAGCCTTACGTCTTTCTTAATGATGTAATGGGCGAACTTTCACGGGAGAGTTACGGTTACCGATGATCTCCCCCTCTCGAGCTTCGCCCCACTTATCATCATTCCTTCCGTGGATATGGCGTGATTTTTTTCATAAATTCGGGACCGAACAGAGCTAACGCCACTGAAGGAAGGTACTAACAAAACTTCTGACTAACAATTGTTGCTTTGTCTGTACAACTGCGAAAATAGGCCTCTTGCGCTGGAGTTTGGTGGGCATGCAGTGCCCTCTCGTGCCCCGCTGCCGTGCGTAGTACCAATAGCGTGCTCCCTGCTGATGTTTGCATTGACTAGCAAACAAGCAGCAGTCAAATTTCACTGACTTATAACGGAGTTTGGCGAACTTTATCGGCAGGAAACAGACTGCAACGGGAACAGCTCAAGTATGCCTTAGGTTGACAGTGACCGTGATGCTTTCGGACAACTAAACATGCGAGATTGGCTAAAAGTTGGAAATATGGTTACAGAGATGATTACTTCGTGATTTCCGTTATATAGGTAATGCTGAATATTCTTCAAAGATTCCTCAGTATGTCGCAGGAAACATTTTAGGACGTATTTACTGGATATATAGGGACGGTCACATCAGGGTAGACCCTGAAAGGGGGGAGGGTTGACCCTAACGTGTTGATGGGCTAAATTGATCTAATTAACGTGTGGATAGGCTAAATAGGCGATAGAAAAAATACCAAAATGTCCTTATTTGTGACAAGAATGCTTAGAATTGACCTAAGAGACATTTTGCAGCGAGAGGAATGTGAGGTTTTCAAAACAATCTGAACCGCTAGGGCTCGAGCCCAGGCCATTGGCGTGAAAGCCCAGGATTCTAGCCTTAGGCCGCTGAAGCCGAATAGCAAAGGCTGATAAGCAGTTGCTGAAGAGACTGGAAAGGGTGTTCCGAGTGAACCAGTAAATGGCGGTGCCTCTAGGCGGCCAGGTTTGTCAGTCACGCGCCTCGGAGCCGACTGCGTACTTGGACAGCGCCGTCGCTGTGGTTACGAGGAAAGCGCGAAGAGCGCGACTGGCAGAGAGAGCTTGGTTGTGGTAACGCGGTTTACGTCGTCTGTGAAGCATATTACCGGAAAAAGAACTAATTATAATACCTTAAATATTACGCCAGCTGCGACTATGTTTCGCATTGCAGAGAGCGTAATGATCGGAATTGTCATTATTTACGGAAATAGTACGAACCAGCTTTTCACTTTGTCGGCAAAAAATATTATTTTTTTTTCAGAATGAGTATCGGTTTCAATGATTGCATATTTATCGCACATGATTAACACTTGTTTCCAATCTTCCTCTATTAATTGTTGCTTGCGGGCGACCAGCTGTGAACAGGGTGCAGAACATGGACGGTAGTTTTCATCTAATTATGAAACCGTTTTTTTTTTTTCCTGCTTCATTATTTGGGCATTTGCGAGATCGCGTTTTGTTGGGAAACAGCCTTCAATGAACACGTTTAGGTTGGAAGCGCTATTATCACTTTAAAACCATTATAATACATAGCTTGAACAAAGAAAGCGTACGGTTTCTTGGTATCCAGTATAGAGCTTTCAGCCGATTGTTGAGAACACCAGAGCTAAATAATAGCAACCTTTGACGCCAACGCCCCGAAAGTTTTTGTCATATATTTATTATTTCCTGGCATGCAAAATGTTTTGCAAGATTATTATCTTTACGTTAAAGACTAAATGCTCTAACGCCTAATCTAAAGAACCGTCAATATTCCCTACTCCTACTCCAATTTTCGTTCAGTTGCTTATCAGTGTTTTGTTTATGTATACGCTCTGACGATTTTTGTACGCTACTCTTGTGTTTTTTTCTTTTATGCCTACCCCTGTATGGGCCTGACCAAGGCTCACAGTATCAATAATGGAAATAAATAAATAAATAAATAAATAAGTAAATCTTGCGACCTCACTCACTCAGCAGGGTGCAGCCGATGACCGTCCCCTCAAGTTGACAACCTGTGGTGCAGTTGATGTCCCTTTGAGGTTAATGAAGAAGCAAATCCTGTCACGCGGTTGCCACCTTTTGTAATTTTAACGTTCACTGGGCAGCACAACACAAATCTAATAAGTTACTTTCGTCCTAAATGTCACATCCGCAAGTCTGGTAGGCACAGGCTCGTTATCTGTTATGTCGTAATCTCGTCTGCATGTGAAAGAACAATATGTCAATATATGAATGACGGATTCATAAAACGAGTTAGATTAATTAATTGCGATTTTTCAGATATTGTTTATCCCCCTACGAAGCATCGGAAAACGGAGAAGACATACGCTTGAGTCATTTTATAGCAGTTTTGTCCTTTTGCAGCTATATCTTCCCAGGGTGTTCACATGAACAACGTCCTTAAAAAAACTTAATATTACATTGTTTTGTTATTGCGTCGAGCAGCATGTCTTCTTTTACATTTTGTGGCAAATTAACGATGACAGTACGTGCATTGCACACAAAAGCACGAAATCTAGCCAAACACACCAAACTTTACTTTACAAGAAGACTGCTATGAGGTTTAAGTAAGGTTTACAAAGGAAGCAATTCGAGATTTTATTTTACAGGCTCGGACTCGACGGGGTATCACAAACTATCCCAGGAACGCTGTTGCTGCCTTGAAGCGAGATGACGTCGCACGAATAGCACGACTGGCAGGACCCGAAGACAGTAATTGGACACGGGTCTACACTACAAGGTGAATATTTGAAAGGCGTCACCTTAGTTTGAACGCAAAGATACCATGAAACACTTAGCCAAAGCCTATAAATGTAGGGGCTATTACTGAAACCTCTTAGACTGTCCCATGGCGTTACTACACACGCAATAGTTCCACCATTTAAACGATAAATCTCATATTTTCTTAAAATGATCCGAATTGTGCCCTTGCCCTTTTTTTATGTTTGCCACAGATAAAAAAATGTATTTCGGTCAACAGAGACATTTTTTATTCTGACTATTTAGAAGGCTAAGGCACACAAACAACTCTGATAAGGCGGAAGGTGTAAACAAGTAAGCTAAGTTTGGACAAGTGCAAAGAGTTTGGAAAAGTTTGGAAACGTGCAAAGATAAAAAATGGTGGGCATAATGTGCGCCTTCCTGACAAGTGACTACAAGTTGATAAAGAGACACAAGTTGACAAGAGACATTTCGGTGAACTTTACAATCTGTAGCCGATTTGCAGAGCAGCCGTCTGGCCACCTGACAGAAACCATTCGGAGATAAGGAGCTAGGGTTGTTTAATCTAAGGTAGTGTTTGTTATCATGACAACCATGAGGATTTCAGTCAGACATTTCTCACGGCAGTTGCCTCGGAAGAGCTGCATCTCGGAAGGGCTCGGAAGCACGCCATCTGGAGATTATCTGGGACAAAAAAAAAAAGATCCCGGGCCATCTCCACTGACAGGAAACCTGGGGAGGGGCGACGAATGCGGTGTATAAATGTATTCAAAGATTGTAAGTCTCTTTCTTGCCACACGGCGCGTGCTGATTGTGCGCCGGAAAAGCGCAGTTTGGAGGAATAATACTGCGCTTCCTGCAGCGGTGGCGCCCTCTCTTGCGTTGAACTGGATTTAAGCAATTAAATGAGATAGTCTGGCCCTAAGTCGTCTGTGTTACACGCCACAGCGTGATAAGAAGTATCCTCAGAAGTAGCGCGAGGCGTTGGAAAACGAGGGTCCCGTGGTGTTTGAGTACCATGTCTACACGACACGACAGGGTACGCCGACAGCCCAAGCACCGAAGGTGCTTCGCACCTAATATTTTCTAAATATTCGTTTCTACAGCTGCTCCTTCGGCGCCGTGGTATACAGGCTCAGCTTGGAGTCCAGCATGGCGGCAGTGTTTTCTTTTTTTTTTTTGCTTTCAGAATTTTTGAAGTTTTTCCGCATCGCAATTTTGTTAACGCTTTTCTTTACTACACCAATGGTTTGTTAATTCTTCGTTAATTCTGTTTTTACTATACCAAGAGATGAACGCACACCGCTTTTAGAGTGGATTGGATTAGGTTTAATATAGGATGTGCTGTGTCGTTTGGTGGGCTAGGCTAGGTTTGTTGCAGTAGGGCTGAATTTATGTAGGCTATAATTGATTGATTGAATATGGGGCTTAACGCAGCAACACTACGCAGGTTATGAGGCGCACCATAGTGGAGGGCTCCGGATTCATTCTGATCACCCGGGGATATTTAACGAGCATCGAAATACCGAACGCACGGGCGTTTTTGCTTTTCGCCTCTATCACAAAAGCAGTCCCCGCAGACGGTAGCCAAACCGTATCCATGGGCTCAGCAACACAACTCAGGTAGGCTATGACACGCTCGGTTAGGTTACGCTAGGTTAGGTTTAGTGAGGTTAGGTTATGTGAGGTTACGCAACCTAACCTCGTTTATTCGCCGAATTCACCCAATAATATTACCTCCCAATTGGTAGATAATATTATGCAGCGAATTTTAGGTCAGCCAGCTGTTATGGAACTGCCATGAGAATTTATCGGAGGAAACTCTCATGGCTGCCGTGAGATTAAACGCAGCCTTAATCTAAACGTACGAAAACTGCAAATCAAACCGATGAGCGCGAGGCTATCATGTTGGCTTATAACCCACCTGCTGCTATGCTCTTCCCTTTTTTTATTTTTTAAGCAGTTTACTATCGCGGTCACACTTAGTAGGAACACGGCAGCGCGTGGCGCGAGCTACTACTAGAGCATCATAACGGCACCTGGTGGAAGCAGCACGCGTACGCGTTGTGAGGGTCCGGAGAGAAGACAGCTTATCGCGCGCATCGCGTCACCGGGCGGCAGCGCGTCGTCTGCTACATGCGAGAAGCCGGCGCTAAACGAGCAGCAGACGTTGCCTGCGGCCGTGAACCGCAGTAACATACACCTGCAGACGTTCGGGATTTTTTTTGCACATAGGCACTATCACCGCGAGCTCTGCAATAGGCAGAACCATAATTTACGTTCGTTGTTTTAAGGTAAATACACTTTGTATGCTTTTCAAGGCAAAAAGGTATCAGTGCCGGGCTTATCGCTGACGCGAGCGCGCAAATTATTTGGCATGGTAATGCCAATAACAAAGGTGCTGTAAAATAAATGGCCGAAAGAAACACTTTATTTCAAGCTTTTCTAATGAAACACGGTGGTGTGGGCAGCTGAAAAATAATAAGGAACCAGTTGAGACGCCCTTAGTGCGTCATGTCGCCGTTGACTTCGACGACAGCAGACATTCTTGACGGAAGCGATTCGTTCAGCGCTGTCACAAGTGAGGTGCCGCTTGCCAGCCGCTGCCATTCGGCGAGCACTGCGGCCCTGAGCTCGTCCTCAGTGGCCGAAGGCATGGGGGTCCGGTTCAGCGCCACTTTCATGCGACCCCAAACATTCTTGATGATGTTGATGTCGGCTCCCTTGGGAACCAATGCCAGCTGCCCGATGCCGGTCTGCTGAAGGTGTTCCTGCACCGAGCGGGCCGTATGGACGAGGGCCAGATCCTGCAGAAAAAAATTACACCATCTTCCCGTGGGGAACCCTGATGGGGACGCTAAGCATCGTGGCGGTTCCGTGCGGTTCCATTGTGTTGCCGTTATGTTGAGTGATCTGGTTTTTACTAGCGCCAGAGGGAATTCCGCGTCCGGTTCAACACCGGTGCCAAAGGCATGCAAGTACTGTTGTGTTACGGTGAGTAGGCGGTGGTTCTCGAGGCGCCGAAACTCGTAAATCATGTTCTTGTCGATGTTGTCTCTGTGGTAGAATCGGTAGTCTCCGTCAGCGTTGGTGAGGTAAAGGTTGTTGGCATTGGTGCACCGGCTGGGAGCAATGTACACGCCCTCCTCTTCGCAGCTGTGTCTTCTGCGTCTTCTTCTTCGGCGGTTCCCCTACGGGAATTGGATTGGATTGTGGGGTTTAACGCTCCGACGCAACGCAGGCGATGAGGCGCGCCGTAGTGGAGGGCTCCGGATTAATTTCGACCACCTGGGGATCTTTATCGTGCGCCGAAATCTCGCACACACGGGCGTTTTTGCTTTTCGCCTCCATCAGAATCAGGCCGGGAATCGAACCCGCGACCTCGTCATCAGCAGCGCAACGCCTTAGCCACTGAGCCACCGCGGCGGGTTCCCCTACGGGAAGATGACGGAGGTGGTTGAACGCGAACCTATCCCATGATGGATTCTTCTCCTGATGGACAATCACCATCAGAGGCGCTGCGGACGGGGCTGGTTGAGCTGTTAGGCGCGTGGCGCTTCCCGCCACAGCTTTTCCACGGGAAATTCAACATCCTCCTCTAAAGTTTTCAGTTCGTCGTTTCCGTTGATGTTCAGCTTCGCGTGCCTTCGTTGTATCAGTAGCTTCTTGACGTAGCTTGAATGAGTCAAGGACATAAGGGGCGTTCGTAGCACTTGCTCCTGTCCCGGATTTGTAACGTAGTGGGAAGAGCACCGCATACCTCCCGTTGCGGCGACAGAGTAGTGGGGTCGAAACCGGGCGCCGCTATTTTTTTTTTTATAGTGTAGTATGGCGCAGCTGTGGGTGTAAGGAGGAGAGTTGCGCATGCGCAGTGTGAGTGCGGACGCCGACGCGGGACATGCCGAGACCATATGATGCTTTCGCATCGGAAAGAAAGTCTCCGTTCGGGAAGATGCCACTGGTATATGGACCGACGACCGTGTCCAGGATGTGGCAGAACGTGGCCGCCGTCAGGGCGCCCTGGAAGCGGTGCAGCGGCCCCAATCCATGCCTTCAAAAAGCCCCACATGTTGACGCCCTTCCTGCCGCTGGATGCGATGCGCTGCACGTAGGCCGAGTCGTGGCTGGAAGTAAACACAGATCGCTTGCATAAAATCGTGCGTGGCGATAGCGGAAGTGTCCGCGGAATTATTCTAGAGCGCCGTTAAACACCTGAGCGCACAAAAAGGGCGAGAAAAATAGTCGCGCTGGAAGCTCTGACGGAAAGGTTGACGTCTCGAGCCAGCAAGATGATTGTCTGTAGCAAGTTCGCAGCAAGAGTGAAAAACACAAATTAACTTTAAGGTACGACTTATAGTTCCTGTCACCTGTTCCCCTCTAACGCAAAACGACTAAGCTTTGTTGGGTAGCAAAAACACCATCAACACGAAAATACCACATGGTCACTGTCGTTTCGATAGTAAAATGCTAGCTGCGGTGGCCCATGAAATATGGACACCTTTTCGTTCGAGCACTGCTGGGAAGCCGGCTTCTCGATTTGAACGAAGCTCCGCGCATCTACAAAAAGCGTAATCACGCATGATACACCGCAAGCAAATTGCAGAAAATACCCAGACTACGCACGTGAAGACCTATTGTTACTCACAGTATTGCCCCAAAAGTTTTTGAGGAGTGAGCTGTTGCAGACCTACACCTTTTTTTTTTTTGCACTGGGATTGCTGCATGTGAAAAAAAGTTCGGCGAGCACTGGCAGAATCCATGACAGAAGCCTTACCGTGTGACTTGCAGCCGCCATACACGCACACGCTGGTGCTGTTTGGTGGACAATGTAGGCTTACCTCAAAACGCTACTCGTCCCCAGTCTTCCACCGTCCGCGATTGGTGCGAACTGGCGAACCGCAGTCGCGACTCCTCGTTTGACGCAGATAGAAGTGGCCTTTGGGCCGCAACAGCACTGCGTAGGCCAACGCTTCTAAACCTCCGACAGACGGTCGAGTCTCAAGAGTCCACCGCTACGGCCTCCCGGATCTTCCTTGAAGAAGTAAAGGGATTCGCGGCAGCAGCCGCGACAATGGACCGGTCCTCATCCTCTGTGGTAACTCGCGCAGGGTGGCCTCGAAGTGCGTCCCGGATTCAGGCTTCGTAGCGGTATGCTTGACAATCCTATTCACCGTTTGCAGGTGCTGGCAGTAGCCCTTCTTCGACAATTCGACGATCAGGCTCCTTTCTTCTTCAGCAACTCTTGACATGTTGAGATGCTATGGCCCTTCCGTCACTGCCGCGATTTTGTTCAGATTTCATAGCGCCCCTTAACACAAAGAACTTCCGGAAATGGGAAATCGGTGGCAGTTCATTAGTAGAGTCACCACACGCACAAAAATATATCTGCGGGGATCTCTACATCATTGGCGTAAAACGTATGGCAACATAACCGGCGTTTAGGGCATATTTACGCCAACAAAGATAAAACTTCCCTGAAAGGTGACACCTTCACGGACGATGCGGGCAGTGGCCGCGCATATCTAGTGTTGTCACGCATTACAGATTCATTATCTCGCGGTGATAATTCTTGCTTGTGAACGCCAAGGCGGCAGGCTACGTGATTGCGGCTCGGTTTGCACAGCGGAATGTTAAGCCGTTGCTGTGGCAGTAGAAAGGATAATTAAGAATGCAATTAAAGGGACACTGAAGTGATATGTAAACATTGCGGGATTACTAGCGCAAATTGTAGTCCGGAGTCCCCAGGACATGTTTCGACCACTCTAGGCGCGTTTACGCGATTTTATTTAGTAGAAAAACTAATTCGAAAATGCTGTCCTCCTCTCTTTACGCTCGCCCATTTTCTGTGGCGTTTTCGTGTGACGTCAGGAGGGGATGAGCTGGCAATTGGCTGCGCCACGGCTGCGGTACTGCACGGCTCCCCGGCCGACAGAGTCAGTCGGCCCAGCGTTTCGTCCGCCGGCCGCCGGCAGGTCGTCGCAATCAAGGAGGTTAAAAAAAAATTGCTTGGTCGCAATTCGTTCGCTTAGTTGAAACGAAGCCAGGACATGTTTGTGAATGGAAGAATGTGCCTTTCTTTACTTGGTTTGTTTGTACACTGTATCTAGCTCCAAGTCAAGTTCGCTTCACACAAGTGCTGCACAAGCGCACATGCGACGCTTCGCTGACTGGTACGCCAGTAGGAAAATATAAGGCCTCTTGAAGGCGGGAGAAGAGTCAGCGAAGTCAATATAGGTACTAAGGAAATAAAATCAACTGATATTTTTACCGTACAGCGTAAAACTAGGGCGCGGGAAGCACTTTTTTGCGCTGGGCGAACAAGCACAGCGGTCAGCAGCACGACTACGCATCTGCGAACGCTTTTCCGTCTACGAAATGCAATTGCTAGACGTGAGCTACTGTGGAAACTCGGGCGTCGCTTACTGCACGATCGCAGTACAACAAATAGTCACCTAAGCTGCTTGAAATGCCAAAACTAAATAAAAGTGTAAACCGGTTGTACAATATATACCCTATATTAGCAAGGCCTTCGCGTCCCGCTCCGTGGCTCAGTAGTCTTGGGCGCTGAGTATGTCACCGCAAATGTTTTGCAAGTCACGAGTTCGAATCCCCGCGGGTACGTGCTTTTTTTTTGTAAGTTAACTTTTTTGTTTTCCGCCGATGTTTTCTATATTGAGTTCACCTTTTTTTGGGCCGCAACGTTCATGGCTACACGAACTAGTTCACAAAACGCGCGCAGGCCGGCACATGCATGGCGCGCTAGCGAGTTCTCGTTGGCGTGCTGTTGCCATAAGCACCGACTGCTTGCAGGCAGTGGGCACAGGCCAGAATGAACAGACCCTTGGCCTGGTGCGAACACGCTTTTTACGATACAGGCATGAGGGAGGCAAGCTCCAATTATGGAGGAAAAGCGCATGACTTTTGGGCGTCTACGGGTACGCGGAGGGCGTTCATGCACTGCGTAGGTTTCGGCTAGTGAATGCTACGATTCCAAGCCGTCCTAGGAGGCTTATCTTTATGCATTTTTACAGCTGACACCATGGCAGAAGCTCCGTACGATGATTACTGAGTCATTGAGAATGCCCATCCAACAACGCCACCGGTTGTGTTTTACAGAACCGAAACCGAAACCGAAACTTGTTTGGTTGCTCACATTGGGCATCGTCCAATCACGGTGCCCGCTCCTCCTAACGTCACAGCTTTAGTTGGTGCGGCCGCCGCAAACCGCGCATGGTAGTTTTTCTTCTTTCGCGCTTTCTAAAATAATTACCGATTTGTCAATCGTAAAAACGATGAAAAGTGTGCTAATTTGAGCCAGTCTACACAGTGCAAGCAAAAACGGGAGCTTGACAAATTCACTTCAGTGTCCCTTTAAGAACAGTATTACCTATACGGACTTTCTGAGAACAACCTTAGCACTACATTACAAAAATGCAGCTGAACCTTTCATTGGAGAAATATTACACAATGCGGTGACAGGCGAAGCTGAAAGATGCCAAATCAAATTTTGCTATGTTCCTATTCATGTAGGAATCAATGGAAACAAGAGATCCGATGCATGCGCTTCACAGGTTAGTACCGGAACCATAAAGCAGGTACAAATTCTGCATAATCACCCGTGGCAACCGAGGGGGGCACTGAACCCAGTACGCACAAGTGGGAGACAACAAAAGGTTTCTTTTTTTCTTTTTTCTTCCAACTTCTTGCATCGCATGACCTTTTATTTCACGAATTGTTATGGTTTACAAATGATCATGGTAACACGTTGTCGCTGTTTAAGCCTTGGATTGATTGACTGATTGTAGGGTTTTAACGCGCCGACGCAACGCAGGTGATGAGGCGCGCCGTAGTGGAGGGCTCCGGATTAATTTTGACCACCTGGGGATCTTTAACGTGCGCCGGAATCTCATACACACGGGCATTTTTGCTTTTCGCCTCCATCAGAAAAGCGGCCGCCGCGGCCAGTTAATCGAACCCGTGAACTCGTTCTCAGCTGCGCAACGCCTTAGTCACTGAGCCACCGTGGCGGGTTGTTTAAGCCTTGGTTCATTCGCCGACTACAAATGGTCACCATGAGAAAGATCGAGACCCTTCATCCTACGGAAACTATGCACACAGACCCGTGCAACCGCTGTAGGATCTTAAGTCCATATCACCTTTGCCACCGCTCTACGAGGAACAATTCCATACCCTCATCTCGACGCCACACACAAACACACACGGGGTGATGCAGGCAACGTTCACTTTCACCACAAGTAGTCGGGCCTTCTTAACGAAACTCTTCGCACCCTCGAGTGCGAGCGCAGGCGCGGACAGATCCGAATTTTTATAGCACAGCAGATATCTGCTAGTCTGGGCAATGCACTAGCAGCCTTTTTTTGCAGCAGAACTAACCCTAAATATCGCCGTAGTGTATGTGTGACCACTACTATTTTTACAATCATACATTCTGTGTTTTTCGCACTCATTGGATCTCAAGCACTGGTTCGTAGTGTGGCAAATGCCGGAAGACATTCGTTTAAACCCACCTGCAGTCTCTCTTTGTGGGCAGGCCCTTCCCGGCCAATCTCCCCGAGTGGGTACGAGAAACGTTTTTATCCTGACCTCAGCAGCATTCTAAGGGTTTTGAGGTTTTGCTGTTCCGCAATGCTACGATAAAGCTAGGAATTGGAAGGCAACACTGCCAATAGCGCCAGACCAATTTGCTTTGTTCGAGGGGAGCCAGGTAAACAACAGAAATGCATAGAAAGAGCAACGACGACAAAATTCGCGGCGTATCTGCTCGTTTCGTTGCAAACGTCGACAAAAGACTACAGTCTTTCGTCGACATTTGCCAAGTAAATGCCTCGCTTTGCCTTATTTCTCACCTCTTATGCTGTTTTTCATCCGTCGTGCTTCCCCCGAAGTAAACACTCAAGAGGTTTGCTCGTCTCCAGCGTGCTGGCCGTACTCGCAGTGCTCGACCTTGTAGGCGAAACTGAGTATACCCAGGGAGAGCGCTGCTGCACGACTTTCTGGGAACTTCCCGCTCAATGTTTTATGACAAACACATTGCCGGTCCGTCTGCCGAGCAGTCGCCGTTATTTTATGCCTAAGTTGCCAGAACACTGAAAACCTTTCGTCTACCTTGCCAAGCCTAAATTTTAGTGAATGTACGGCAAGCGAATTGTGCGAAAAATTGGCGATAAACCAGTAATACAATAACGAGATAGCTAGATTAAGCTGCATTTGTTGGCATAAGTTGACTTCAAAGGCACTTCGGGCGGATGTTTGGGATTTCGGCTGGTTGCGAGGCTGGGATGTTTTCCCGATGTGTGGCCATCTCGCGAGATTTGGCGCTGTGCGTTCCTCACGGTGCCCGTACTGTGGGCACACTGAAACATTGGAACATGTCTTGTTTCAGTGTCGTGTAGCAGCAGCGTTTAGGACTATGTTAAGCAGGTTGTTTTGGTCTCACACTTCAAATGAGCACACGTTCAGATGAAGTGTTGGTGAACTTCCTGATCTGGGCTGGTGCTTTTGTATTGTGGCGAAATCGTGGTGACGCGTGTCTTCGCGCCCAACCGCAATGGTCCATGTTTCCACTTGTGTGGTGTGTACGCTCGATCCTTGTGAGTCATTTAGAAAATGAGTTGGCAGTTCTAGGCGAAGAAGCCTTTCTGTAACGCTGGTCTACGCGCTTCATAGTAGTCAGGAACAACATCCTGAGCATACCTATTGTACCGTATTGAGTTTCAGCTTGCTTCTGAGCTCTCTCTGTAGATATAGACACCTGTGAACTTTCTCTGGACTGATTTTACAGTAGCTTGTTTCACCACCACAGACATTTGTTGTGCAGAGTGTTGTATGCCCGGAGTACTTGGAAACTGATGGATTTTCTTCTGTTTTTAGGGAAGCGCTGTTACTATAGAGGAACTCTAGCTGTTACCACTTGTCTCTGCGCCCCCATAGATGGTTTCTAATACATTTCTTTTCACAGAGAGACACAGACACATACAGACAGACCAAGACTTCTGAGCTAAGGTAGCCCACGAAAGGCTATCGTGTTTAAAAATACAGGTTCACTAAAAGACTGATTAACCCTGATAACGACGATCTGAATGCTACGTAAACGTCTTGCATAATTGAGAAAGCAGACGGGATTCCCTAACCACTTTTTGGCTATTGTTCTGTGATGCCGCAGAGTGTTTGTGCGATTACCTGTCCCCGAACTATGACACTGCTAAGAAACATGACTGAGCGATTGTAATATGGGTCTACTTAAGCTCGGGTGCCATTAACACACAAGATAAACTCCATTGCATCGCATCTGCCTATAACACATCACTGAGGTTCAGTTATTTACTGGAATAATGAAATGCATCGTTGGCTGGGATCATTGAACTGAGCGTCCTTCATAACGCCTCCGCAGGCTTGCGCATGCAGCGTTTTGATGTCCGTACAAAATGGTGGCAGTGACGTTGTCGTATGATACCACAGCCAGCTAGAGTAGCTGACTCCGGTCCTACGGTATCTTCAATCGCAAGGAAAATATAACTGAAACTTTCAATTTTAAGGCCGGTTTATCTAATTTTCACTCCACCAATTACCTCAAACGCTATTTGGAGACTCCTAGGCGATTACGCATCAGTACAAAAATTGGCGCAGCTTGCACAAGTGGTGCAAGGCTGGAGAAATAGCAGACCTGGCTGCCCCTCTTCCTCCGTCGGAGGCCCGGCTGTTGCACTTTACATGGCGCAAGCCTACGAGCCAGCCTGCACGACGCCGCTGTACTCGAACCTTTATGGCATGTGTTACGCACCCACGGCACGGGTTGACGGGCGCCCGTGAGGCTTGGTTGCTAGGGGACGCGAGCTGACGTCACCGCTACGCAATGCTTTGTGGTGAAACGAACGGATAACGCTCACCTTAAATATTTCAGCTGTTAAACGAAATAAAAGAGGGAGAGAGAGAGAGAGAGAGAGAGAGAGAGAGAGAGAGAGAGAGAGAGAGAGAGAGTTCAAACCGACATTTCAGGTATAGCACTTTTATTAAAAATCAAAATGTCTTTAGGAGCAGCCTTTATTATTTACCGGCTCCGCCTACACGCTCCACATTATCTGCGTGTTCATACTGAGGTGGTGCCTTGTGTATATTCAATGTGGAGTCCTGACCCGAGTCCAAGGGCTGTCAGAGGGCCCTGCCAGTCGAGCAATTTCTGCTACGTCACTCATTCTCAAGGCAGCAAGGGCGCTGTCGGGATAGTTCGTGATGACCCCGTCCAGTCCAAGCCTGCGAAATAAAATATCGAATTATATAATTTGTAGGACCTATGTAAATGAACCCGATTCGAATTTATAACAGCATTCACAAGAAAGCTACCTGGAGTCTTATAAATGCACCAAAGACAAGGGAAGCGAACGAAATAACAGTAACATACTGCGACACGATATCTGCCACGTTTTGCGCTTTGTAAACTTGAGTGATGTACTCGAGCAAGCCCGTTTGTGGACCTTAAAGGGGCACTGACACAAAATTTTGAAGGCGAGATAACTTCGGAGATAGATTGGTGGGAACACATATACATCATCTGCAAAATATCAGCGGCGAATACAGCCTAGAACATATTTGAAATAAATTTTAAAGTGTGCGAAACGCAACCGAGCAGCCAGCAGAGGACCACGCGCAATCGACATCCCGAGGATATTGTGTAAATAAACAACATCCAACACGTCACGAGTTTGTGTTTGCCGCTTCCGCACTGCCGGCGTTTTTCGCCGGCTCGCCCGGGATAGCCGCTCCAATCGGAGGGCCGAAGGGCGGAGCTTCTGCTTTCGAGAACGAACGACCCGATCGTTGGCGGCGGAGGCGCCGGGATTTCGTCAGCTAATCGGGCAGCTGGCCGCGACCAAAGTTCTACAGCGATTCCACGCACTCTGTTTCTATTACTGTTTATTACCATTGGATGCGAAAACGCGCCGGAGGCACGAAAAGCCCACTGAGCTAGCCGCACGGTCGCTATGCAGGCGGCGGCCACGGCCGTGAAGTGGCCCAGGCCGGCGCAGTTGCTCAAGTGATAGCTTGTTACCACTGCACGAAATTGTCCCCAAGTCCCGACCATGGTGGCTTACATGAGAAAGGAGTTAATGATGCCATGGCGGGTTGCTTTAAAAATTGTCATCTGCACCGCTTACTAGAGCGGCACTCGAATATCCGCCGCAGTGCTAAGCCGAACACATCTGTAGGCGACCTGTAGGCAGACCGGCCCGCTGCTCCCAGCGCGCGTCTTGCCACCCACCGTCTCGAGCGTCGCGCGTCGTTCTTTAGCCGCGGTAGCATTTGCACTCGCAGCGCCTGCGTCACATCCACGGTCGCTTTTTAATTAAGCGCCTCACGAGATCAGTACATGAGGGCATTCGCAGAAACTGCCGTCGATGCGGATTCGACAGTGCTACGGCGGCTCTGCTCTGTGATATCCCTCCGACGGTCACGTGGTCAGCTTTGTTCACACAAAATCCACAAAATCCATCGTTTCGCGGCACTCGCTGAAACCGAAACTGCCACTGGCCGAATTTACAATGCCTCTAATTAAACAACCGTCGCACCCTGAAGCAAATGAGGTTTCTACAGGTTATAAGTAGATCACTAGCCACTTATCGCAACAACAAAAAAAAAACAAGATGCAAAATTTTTGTGCCAGTGCCCCTTTAATCCTGTTTTGGCGGCCTTACATATTTGCGGGCATTTTGCATTTTACGCCACAATTTACTCACTTTTATGAAAATTCTATGAAAATGCTATGAAAAACACAGGGGTCGTAGATACAACATAGGTTACTTCTAAAAAAATTCATTGATGTAAAACTCCTGCTGAACTTTTAATTCGAAACAGCGAACAACTGAAAGAAATGGCTGAAAGCAACATAAGTCTTAATTTTCTCGTTGGGCAGTGCCTGTTTGGAGGAATTACAATAGCCCAAAAACCTAAGTTAATGTTGGTGTATCAAATTTTAGGATTTCGGCATTCATTGATTGCATACAATGTTCTTTCTTTGTTCGTGGGTGGTCAAAATAAAAACTCAAAGGCCTTCCCACACGCAGAAGCAGCACGACAGCGACATTCCGAAAGAAAGCTAAAAGTAAACAAAAAAATCGTTTTGTGCGGCATGTTTTATGATTAAACTGCGGTAGGCGGTAACCGCGTGCAGTTTGTGCCGCAGGAGGACAGTGTTTGAAAGGGACCTGAACCTAACGCAAGACGTAACGTTGACGGTGGGTCAGGGGTGCAACCTGCATTTGAATATCGGAAGATTCGATATCAATTTCCGAAGAAAAGTTGGAGGTTGGGGGATGTTAATAACAGATGTGAGGTATGACTTAAGGAACAAATCAGAGGGCTCAGTTTTTGCGTGGTTGTTAAATTCTTCAAAACTTTACTGCGTGCCAGGAAACAGTACACCTTTGGCACAAACGCCCAGTCAATGCTTTCTACTAATCTCTTTCTATTTAAAGGGACACTGAAGTGATATGTAAACATTGCGGGATTACTTGCGCAAATTGTAGTCCGGAGTCCCCAGGCCATGTTTCGACCACCCTGGGCGCGTTTACGCGATTTTATTTAGTAGAAAAATTAATTCGAAAATGCTGTCCTCCTCTCTTTACGCTCGCCCATTTTCTGCGGCGTTTTCGTGTGACGTCAGGAGGGGATGAGCTGGCAATTGGCTGCGTTACTGCACGGCTCCCCGGCCTTCAGACAGAGTCAGTCGGCCCAGCGTTTCGTCCGCCGGCCGCCGACGGGTCGTCGCAATTCGTTCGCTCAGTTGAAACGAAGCCAGGACACGTTTGTGAATGGAAAAATCTGCCTTTCTTTACTTGGTTAGTTTGTACACCGTATCTAGCTCCAAGTCAAGGTCGCTTCACACAAGCGCTGCACAAGCGCGCATGCGACGCTTCGGTGGCTGGTACGCCAGTAGGAAAATATAAGGCCTCTTGAAGGCGGGAGAAGAGTCAGCGAAGTCAATATAGGTACTAAGGAAATAAAATCAACTGATATTTTTACTGTACAGCGTAAAACTAGGGTGCGGGAAGCACTTTTTTGCGCTGGGCGAACGAGCACAGAGGTCAGTAGCACGACTACGCATCTGCGAACGCTTTTCCGTCTACGAAATGCAATTGCTAGACGTGAGCTATAGTGGAAACTCGGGGGACGCTTACTGCACGAGCGCAATACAACAAATAGTTACCTAAGCTACTTGAAATGCCAAAACTAAATAAAAGTGTAAACTGGTTGTACAATATATACTCTATATTACCAGGGACACCCGAGCCCGCCCCCGTAGCCTAGTTGTCTTGGGCGCTAGGTATGCAAGTATTTTGCAAATCACGAGTTCGAATCCCCGCGGGTACGTGCTTTTTTTTTTTTTGTAAGTTAACTTTTTCGTTTTCTGCCGATGTTTACTACATTGAGTTCACCTTTTTTTCGGCCGCAACGTTCATGGCTCCACGAACTAGTTCACAGAACGCGCGCAGGCTGGCACTGGCACGCTAGCGAGTTCTCGTTGGTGTGCTGTTGCCATAAGCACCGTCTGCTTGCGGGCAGTGGGCATAGGCCAGAATGAACAGACCCTTGGCCTGGTGCGAACACGCTTTTTACGGTACAGGCATGAGTGAGGCAAGCGCCAAATATGGGGAAAAGCGCATGACATTTGGGCGTCTGCGGGTACGCGGAGGGCGTCCATGCACTGCGTAGGCCTCGGCTAGTGAATGCTACGATTCCAACCCGTCCTGGGAGGCTTATCTTTATGCATTTTTACAGCTGACAACATGGCAGAAGCGCGGTACGATGATTACTGAGTTATTGAAAATGCCCATCCAACAACGTCACCGGTTGTGTTTTACAGAACCGAAACCGAAACTTGTTTGGTTGCTCACCTTGGGCATAGTCCAATTACGGTGCCCCCTCCTCTCAACGTCACACAGCTTAGTTGGTGCGGCCGCCGCAAACCGCGCATGGTAGTTTTTCTTCTTTCGCGCTTTGTAAAATAATTACCGATTTGTCAACCGGATAAACGATGAAAAGTGTGCTAATTTGAGCCAGTCTACGCATTGCAAGCAAAAACGGGAGCTTGACAAATTCACTTCAGTGTCCCTTTAAATGCGGTATTTTCAGAAATTTGTGTAAACCTCGCTATCTTGGATATGTAGACGATATAAATTTATTGTGTTTGCTTTCGACCCGCTACATATCGTGGCGGTTTGCATTTGCCCGTAACCTTTTGAGTTTAAATGAGTTACCCTGCTACCATAACAGCGAAAATCTGAGTCTCGCTTCACAATCGCCCGCATGTCTTTTATTCGTGTGACGGCGTCAACTGTTGTCTACGCTCCGGAAAAGCACCACCATGAACTGGTAGAATAACAATGCAATCTTTGGCTTTTTCTTTCACTCTCCAGCTATTTTTTCCTGTCTTTTTTCTCACACTACCATTGTACCCTGCTCTTTGGGTTCCTTGTTGCACTCGCTTAGCTATCCCTGCACCTTCTGCTTCTGATGTGCTCTGCATTCACCTGTGCGGGATGGGCGCGTCTAGAGCCACTTCATCAGGGTGCGCATATGCCACCGCTGACGACGCCAATGGTAGCGCAAGCCATAGTGAATTCTTAATATATAGGGTTTTTCTCTCTCTCTCTCCCTATGTGTCTATCTTTCTATCTGTCTATCTATCTATCTGTCTATCTATCTATCTGTCTGTCTGTCTATCTATCTATCTATCTATCTGTCTGTCTGCCTGTCTGTCTCGCTCTCGGTGTTTTGTTTAAAGCGCCTGCTACCGAAAAGATGTTGATTAGTTTTAGTAGCGCAAAGCCAAGTACAGCAAAGGGCGCCAAGAAAATTCCTGCTCCGGAATTGGATATAAAGAAAAAGAGGCTTAAAGTTTTACCGAGTGCAACTTAGAAAACTACTAAAAAGCACTAGTGTAAAGAGGCAGGTAATGTTTAGAGTTAAACCTGGATGTAACTAAGTTGGCAAAAGTTCGAAATTTTTCGTTACACCCGGGTTTTCGTTACGTGCGGGTTTCTTGTTTCATAGCGAAGAACTGCGCGAGTTTTGCCTCCTGCTTTCGCACGAGCCTAGGCAGGACACGGCGCTCTAAAGAAGCAAGGTCACTCACCGCCGTAATAACAAGCGTAATTTAGGTATCACTTCTCCCTTTTGACAATTTTCGGCGCCTTAATGCGTTTCCAGAACCAACCTTATGCTGAAAGGATGCCTTTTTGTGAATTTGATGCTCTTTGAGGGGGTGTTAGCTCAGCCTAGATGGGATACTACACCAGGCGGCAACCCTCTTATTTTTCGCCAGCGGGGACGTCTTTCAAACTGTGCGCTTTTCTTGAAAATACACTTTTCGTTTTATTGAAGCAGCACCGATACCACAGAGAGAAGTGGAGACGGGTGACTACACGCCGGCAGGACGGCCTAGCACCTCAAAACTTAAGTCTGGAACCGAAACGGCGCTCACACGTGGAAACGCACGGTAGTTTGCGGTGCGGGCGAAAAAAAAAAGACGTGAGGGGTAGTTACTCTTGCTGCTGGTGTGAGGTTTACGCTACAGAAACAAGACCAGAAGTGACTGCAACGTTCGCCAAGGGGTGGTGATAGCCACTCCATTCATCATCATCATAATCAGAATGACGAATTTCTTGTTTAGGCGATTTCAGACGTCCTCAGTGCTGCTGGCTCCTTACGGTAGAACCAGGATTCGCTAGATTGGTTCATTTCTCCGGTGGATGTTTTACTAAAAGTGCAAAGTACAACTACCGATCAGCTCGCCAACTTCGTTACATAACGGTTAACCGCCGCGACGTTTCGTTACATAGAGGTCGCGAACACATGGGCTTCAATGGGGGTGGCAATGGGGAATCAAAAAACTTCGTTAAATCCTGGAATTCGTTAAATAGCGGTTCCTTACATACAGGTTTAAGTGTATTCATGATAAGTGACGAACTGTAAAAAACCTCATTTCCGATAAATAGGTAAAAAATGCTCTTAACAGAAATGACCTTTTTGCAATGTTTTATTTGTTATAAAGCACGAAAGTAGCTATAAACGCTTCCATGCAACCGTAAAATTGGTGGCGAGATGTTTTGTGTGCTTGGGGTTTACATTGATACCACTAACGCAATGAAAGGTAGGCAATAGAAACTTTGACAGGCTTCCAGTGCGTCCTCTGCACCGGAGGGAGGCGGTTCCCTTTCTAGTAGAATTTATCTGCTGCTGTCGTCACCTCACTTCTTTTAACTTGCTAGAGGTCTTCCTCTCAGGTGGAGGTGGACAGTAAGTGGTCGAAGGGAAGAAACAGATAGGTTGGGGGGATGACTATGGCTCCAAACATTTTTCTATCACGTGCTGGAAGGTGGCTAATTTTTGACACACTAGGCAAGCTACTTCGTGTATAACGCCCGGTAGGGTTGCAGGGGTACGGAAAAGACCCTCAGTAAATTTGCCTGCATGTGGTTGTTACTCCGTCGCAAGCTTTGCCTTCGTGGTGGGAGCCATCGGCTGTCGCTACTGTAGGTGGCAGGTAGTATGTCTCTGTAGGTGACCACTGGTTGACTTCCACGGCTGTGTCCCACTGGGCGAGTGGTCGGGCTTGAAGGCTCGTTTCCCTCCATTACTGAATGGTCTCGCAACCACCCTACTTCGATCTGCACTTTTGCCAGCTGTTTGTCTCTGAGCATCCAGCAAGACTAAAGCGTCTGTACGGATGCTGAGGGTCCGTGACCTCTCTGGGCGTTCGTGCAGAGTGGGGGCTTTCGCAATATCCATCTTTTTCTGATGAACATTTTGGAGCAATTTTTAGAGCGTGAAAAAAGTTATTGTGGGGCAGTCAAAACTCAATTTTGAAGCAGTTTTGAGCAAGCAATACTAGTTCTTGAGGTTCTTCAACTACCACAGAAGGTGCATGCCGAAACCGCTAAACATACTAAATGCTGAGAAACGCCGTTTCAATATTTACGTATTTTCATTTTGTGTCGTGTGGGTAAACCTTGCGTTGCAAGCCGGAGGGGTGGATGGGGGCGTGCTAACCAGGGAAAAAAAAAGAGCGAACAGAAACATAACACTTGGGAAGGTGTATATGGGGAAACATTATACGAATACATTCTTTAAAAGCCACAAGAAACGGCGAAGACCATTACACAGACACGAAATAAAAAGTAAAGAAATTGAACCGACTTCACCTGTGCAGCTGTTCTAAAAAACGCAGAAATCAATCTGCGTCATTACGTGTCCGCCGTACTCTAACACCTCAAAGGAACTTACCTTCGGAGTACTCGTGCAGCACACAGTAAATGGATCGCGTGTAATTTACTATCCCACTCATAGTCACCAGACAAAACAAAAAAGTCACTAACAGATGTCTTGTTCCGCTTACGTCCCGCGTAAGATGCAAACAACGCAATAGAATAACGAAATTGTAGCCGGCCTCTTTTTTATCGGAAGCCCTAATTCTTGAATTTTCATCGCGATATAAGCTTCTTTCTGTTTAAAAGTATTCCACCGACTTTGAAGTGAAAGGTGTCTTGATGAGCGATGCATCTGGAATAAAATATTTTCTCGAGTATACCATAATTGAGGATATTTTACTTGGAGCACTCCAACAATAGGCGAATACTTGCTTTCACGATACAATACCATAGGGCATGTAGGACTTTTACAATTACGTAAATAATTTTCAAGCTTACACCGCTGCTGTAAAAAAACACAAAACCCGCAATTTTCTTTGGGCAGTGGACGAAAACGCAACATCCGTTCAATATGAGCTTATTGTCTGACGAACAGACAGTTTTTGACGTTGTTTTATTAATTTACTCAGCCAAGCCTAATTTCTTTTCTTCTAAGCACAGACTAAACCCATTTGACTGATATCATGTCGAATAAGTTTAGGTAACTATTTAACCAAGCCTAATTTCTTTTCTTCTAAGCACGGCATAAACACGTTTCACTGATATCATGTCGAATAAGTTTAGGTAACTTAAAGGGGCCATGCTGACAAAATACAACTTTGTCTTATTCAAAAGATTTGGTGTTTTATGGTGCCACTAGCGCATGTCCTGCAGCAAACGATGCTTTATTAACTTAGAAAGTAATCAATTTAACCATATATTTTTATTCGCCGCCCAACTGTGGGTTTCGTGACGCCTGCGATGACATAACCAGGGCAGGTCCTCAAGCGAACGTCACTACGCTGTTTAGTCTGCAACGCACTGTGGAACGCCTTGTTTACCGTCAACCTTCCTAATTGACGCCACCGTACTGTGCAGACCGCTGTCCGCAATTGCTTTGTTTCTGATTGTATTTTCAGCTGGCTTGTTTTTGTTACCGTTGGAAGTAATGGTTATATAAAAATTGTGTAAGCTCGACAAACAGGCTCACGTAAGACAATGCCACTTACGCCAATTGGGCAGTGTCTTGTGAGAGAACAACGAAGGGCCGAACTGCTGTGCAGCTATAACAAGTATAGCCCGCGCAGTACCAACAGTAGCACGCACTGGTGCTTCTACGTGGACGTGGGCTGTCGCATCTTCTGTTGTTTAACCCAGCATTCTTACTGCTATAAAATGCATGTGTATTAGCAATGGCTATTAGCAATAGGGATTAGCAATAGCAATAGCTGGTTCTGCAAGCTTATAAGCTCTGCCTAACTTGCGTTTGCTTTTGCCGCCCTCAGCCAATCGCACAGCTGCCGTAACATGTCATAAGTTCTAGTGGGAAAAATGGGCGAGTGGGTCGCATGGCCATTCTCTTTTTTCCTAATTATATAGCTTATTTGAGTGAAGTTTGCGTTAAAACTGATGTCGGTGTAATTCTAACTAAGCAATCTTTCGAATCAGCCAAACATGCATTTTGTCCGCATGGACCCTTTGGAGCAAAACGTATTATATCATGCACTGACTTTGGGGTTAAAGATATTGATTTTTATGAGTCTACTTCCCGGAATGAAATATATTAATTTTAATGAGTCTAAATACCGGCATGATTGCGATGTTCTGAAAACATAGTTACTCATGGCATCATTGGTTCTTCTCAAGATTGAATGTGAAGACAGTAAACCTGATGCTCGAAGCTTTATTTTTTAGAACATATTTATTGGCGGCGCAGAAAGCGATTATATATGGAAGGAAGTAGACAGTACGAGGTCAACTGGAAGTGGTATAGTACGTGGACTGCGTTTCATTCCTTGTGAGGAAATGTAATTCTTAACGGACACTTTTTTCCAGTCTTACACAACTGCCGCCAGCCCTTCCAATTGAGAAATTATATACTATATCATTTATGGATATAGAACCATATCATTTAGATTCGAAGCTCAACTTTTAGGGGCGAAGCCTCTTAGAGTCTGAGGCTGTTGGCGTCTCCTGTCGTCGTCATCGTAATCGTCGTTCGTCTCATCTTGCCACGGTACCAAAACGCCGGAAAACTCGTTTACGCCTCACGCTAGAGAGCTTTATGCTTCACAGACAAGAGACTTTTACAGCAAAGCTGTATACCTGTACCCCCCAACGGTGTCATCTCCGTTGGCAAGAACGCCAAGGCGCCAAGAATACACTTATACAGTGCATGCTTCGCCCCTAACTGGGCTTCACGTTAGTGAAGATGGCTCGGGATTATTTTGGATGCACAGGCCAGTTAGGAGTAAAGCCTACGATCAGAAAAATGGGTATTACATTGTCGTTACGCACATATAACGTAAAACTGTGGCGCTTCTTTCTCCTTCCTTCTCTGTGCACCTTGGAAATCCTCTTTTTGTAATATTTATAACACCTTTTCGTCCCAACCAGCGAGTTTAGAACAGACACGTCTTGCGTAGGGCGCTGCCCGCATGACCGTGAAGAGCTCTTTATGCTGGTAGACATAATTAGTGCAGGCTCAAACAAAAAATGGGGCCTTAATTGCATATGAAGGAAAACAGCCACTTGCACTGAGAAATGTAGCAAGCCGTTACACTGTAAGGATTCTCTTTGCTGGCCTTCTCAAGATGAAAAAAAAATTTGCAAAAATATAAAGGTTGGTTGTCTGCTCTTGGGTTCGAAAACAAAATCTGGGAAGTTCAGCCGAAGTCCCCTGCGTACGTATAAAAACAGGGGGTTGTTCGTCAAAGTTTTTCTTGCGGTCACGTTGACGTAGGCAAAATCGATCCTTGTGTAAATATCAGATCGAAAAAACAAATGCTCGCCGCAAGCATGCTCGCGCGTCTCATGGCATTGCTAACACAGGGTTAAAGTCTGATTTTAAGGAAACGCTAAAGGTAGAAATGGTTTCTTCACTCAAAGATTGTTATTCAAATAATTTGTAGTGACATGATGTTTTCATCCGTCCAGAAATAATAGTTACAACAATCAATTTTCCTTCATTCTTCTATTCTATTTTTACAAGGTGCAAAAGAACATGTCACACTTCGTGAAAGGGATCGCGTAAAAAGTGTTTAAAGGCATTTCGAGCTCAGGAGATCCTTCCACCTTTGAGGAGCCGTAGAAAAAACTGGCGTGATTTGCAAGGCGGGGCAAAAACCTCCCAGTTGGGCCGCTAGTTTCTGGTACTATATAGACTAGGGGACCGGGAAAAGAGCCAATAGCTTACGCGTTTGCTAGTTCGCATAAGCCTTCTAACAGTACTTATGACTACGCAATATTTTGAGCCAAAACTTACACTGAAATAATCTTAACAGCAGCTGCAGTGAAAAAAACCTGCTTAGTAATGTTTTGTGAGATAAACGTCGTGCCATTTTGAAATACGTTTGGTGAGGACACGCTCTCGTATAGATATATTTTATATTTACATTTACCTGCTTCAGTATTTGTTCAAAAAAAAAAACTCTTGGGCAAGCTCTACAATTAACGCGCTTCAACATTCCCAGCTGGTGATGTCACAAATCATATTGTCGGAAAGTGAGTAGGAAACACCATACCGCTGTTTCCACGCATTCGGCATTTTCTGACCAATGAGCAACGGCTGCTGGGACCAGTCATATATTCGCGCTTACTCAGCTCTAGTCTGCAAACGAGCTCTGCACTGAGAGTTCCTCTAAAGATGCTGCATACGGCGATGAGCTGACAAAAGAATTCTCTGGAACACCACGTAAAGACGAAACGAAATGCTGTGGGTCAGCGTACCCACAATTGCCCTGCATAATAGTAAAGTTTTACTTTTGAGTCGCTCTATAATCTAGTTCCTGTCTCCACGGCGTAATCTTTGCAGGCTGTTCTCATATGCTTTCAGGGTGACGTCCTCGGCATGAGATTATGTCGACGGTGGCGGCACCATTTCATGTACGTGCTTGCCTTTCAATAAAATTGCGAGTTTAGAGCTGCTCGTCTTACTACGCCTTGCCTCGTGTATTCGCCTTTTACGAAGCCCCATCAAGATGTTTCATCACTTCCAATTTGCAGATATTTTGATTCTGCTTTTAACTTTCACAGGGGAGGTGTCACATTGTCTAACGCTCCCGCTTTTGCGTGCGTTCACCGACACAAGCCCGCTCCTGCCCCCCCCCCCCTCACTTCGGCACATTCTCTCCGTCCGGTTATCTTATCGCCTTCAACGCTTCATTATTTGATATAAGCCGTACATATCCACTGGGAAAATGTCTTCCCACCACTGCATTTGTGTTTAGAGGGAAGCCGATTTAAAAAATATTGGTGTAAGCTTGGCCGTTACCTTGTGTCTTGCACACTGAAGCCTACCTACGAACAAAAAAAGAGGAGGCAATGGGCGCGAACGCGGCTCAAGTAGACCACTGACGGGGGGCGTCAAAAGCCAAGCGTCGGCACTATGTCCGTCGGGACCCCCATCCGGGAGGCGGAAAACGCAAGACGTCGGCATGGCAAACAACCCCCTGAACGCTTCCCCGACGCGACGACGTGGTTTGAGCGGGAGTTTGTGGCCCACCAAATAACCCACCACCAGCTCTGCCGGTCATCCCCATTGTCAGAGTAAAACGGCACTCAACTTCTCCATGTCCTGATGTCTGCGTCTTATGTATAATGTGGCCGTATTTTCTCAGCAAAAAAAAAAAAAGAACGCAATTGTCATCCGCTGTGCTATGTTGTGAGCATGCCCTCCTCCGTTCTGTCGCCATGGCTGTTTGCCCTGTAAGCTAGAATTTTTCTGTTGCAGAGCCCTTTGGAAGGTCACTTTGTAATGTTTTTTAGATGCATTTTAATTAGAGTTAAAAAAGTGCTTATTGTTTTGGTTAAGGGGGCTCTAGAAACTGCTCAACAGCCTGTGTGGTATTTTACCAGGTGTTCTAGTTTTTACCCTGCATTGTTGCATACACTCGCGATTTTTGTGTATTAAGAGCACATGTTCAAAAGAAGAGCTAAATGTGGGTGCTTGTGTTTTTGTTAAAAATCAGGTTGAGTACAGCAGATTGAAATTGCTCTACGTGCGCAGCGTCAAAGCGCGGGAAAAAAATATGAGGTTAAAACATAAATTTTAAATGTGGAGATGCTGGAGCTAACATTCGCTGCAATTAAGACGAAGTTAATATTTCCATCCAAACATCATCTTTTACAATTAAGAATTCTTACTTGATCTCTCTGGCGATGCTGGATACTTTATCGAGAGTCCATGCGTAGCCTTTGTCAACGAAGTCACACCCTGGCATGCGACCATCACGGCACGCTACAATATTTTCCAGTCGAGCGTACCGGCCAGCCATGTAAGCGAACCAGTTGGTGTTGCCGCTGCCTGCCCATCGGTGGTCAGAGATACCAAGTGCCGCGAAAGTTCGGTCTACTTCTTCAAGGGGATCCATTCCCCCAAAGTCGAAGCCTGTGAAAAAAAGAGCATTGTATTGCTTATTTAGAGCCCTCCACAAATAGGTGCACTTTACGACCCCACTACGTGTATTCTACTGAAATATGTGGTGGTGGTCAAGGTGCGAAAAGAGTGAGTTCTACCCACTAGTGGCTAAGGCGTTGCGCTGCTGAGCACGAGGTCGCGGGTTCAATTCCCGGCCGCGGCGGCTGCTTTTCTGATGGAGGCGAAAAGCAAAAACGCCCGTGTGTACGAGATTTCGGCGCAGGCTAAAGATCCCCAGGTGGTCAAAATTAATCCGGAGCCCTCCACTACGGCGCGCCTCATCGCCTGCGTTGCGTCGGCGCGGTAAACCCTACAATCAATCAATCAGTTCTACCCACTAATGGGGGGACAGGCCAGGAAATAGCCTCTAACACGGGAAAGCAATTATCAGTATTCAAAGAAATATATTTATAATGCATTTAAAGTAACTGTTTAGGATAAACCATGAAAATAGAAACCGAAATAAAAAGCTGATAATTACTATACTCTCCCTAAGGCGAGATTTGAGCGTAGCGCGAACTGCAGTCTTCTCGATCACGGCGCATATCTGCTCCGTCTCACGAAGTGATCACGTGATCAGCGAAGGCACGGCGCCGCGCGCTACTCTGCCGTTATCTGTGAGCGCGTCGCCGGCGCCAAGCATGTTATTGTAAATCTTGCTTGAACCTTCCGCACAAATGTCACGTGGTTCATGTAAGAAACGCTACAAGGAGGAGAGAGGGGGAGTTGTTTTACTGAAAGAGAAAGGTGCAACGATGAGAAAGCCGGAGGACCTATGTGCGTGCATCACGCAGAGTGAGCTGCCTGCTGCTGTGGCGCCGCCTCAGCATACCCCCCCTCAATCACGCTTTCACCACACTTTCCTCCTCCGTTTTTCTTCTCTCTTGGGAGTTTCCTTCGTTCGCTCAGTTACGAGGCCGACAAAGACGCCAATCCACAGTAACGGAGGTGTAAGTGCTGCGTACTAAAAAGCAAGAAAATAAATATGACCCGAATTTGAGACATGGAACAAAAATTATTAAAACGATTATAACATCGAAACTAAACAAAATGAAAGCAAAGAAGGAACGATAGCCGCGAAAACTATGTAAGGAAATAAATCAAGAATAGGAAGCGGTGAAGGAGGCAGTGAGGAAGAGTCTGGCAGAATATGGAGGGAAACCCAGTATGGCCATCTGCGAGGACAGCACGGGAGACGGTGAGATACCGAAATGAGTAAGTGCGTGGCGGATCAAAGATACCCGCGGCAAAATGGTGTACGCTGCACTCCATCCTCATTGTCATCATCATCATCACCAATAACATCGCCATCAGCCTATTAAAGTACACAGCCTGACAATGGCATCTACAATGGACTTTCGCCCACTGCAATCATAGGCTCTTAAAATTTAAAACCTTCGCGTCCTCCGTTTATTTATGTTGCCTAATTAAAGGTGACTTTTATGAGGCTTTTATTAGTGACTTTCGTCCACTGTTGTCCAGCCGACTCCATATGGAGCAAAACCAGACGCCGAGAAAGACTGACGTCTGGCGAACCCCCGACCACCGCTCTGCTACCACAGCGTAGAAACCGGCGGCATTTGCCGTTCCTGCACCTACAAGCGACTCGGCCTTCAAAGTTTCTCCGTCGACGAATCGCGCCCTCCCCCCGCCAACCACCACGTGAGATCGACGAGTATCTATCCTAGAACACCCGCGGCCCTGCCCGTTTCAACCGGTCGCCGTTGCCCTACCCATACCTATGGCCGATCCGCCGCATTAACGCTTACTTCGCACGTGGAAGGTCCCCCAGCCCACGAAGGGGAAACTGAAAGCAGTAGCTTCTGGAGGTGAAGTTGCACCACCGCGAAAAGTCGAAAACTCTCCAACGATGCAACGACGCAGCGAATACCAAGACTTGCGACCGACCACAGCTAGGTGTCTGGACTGAACTCTGACGGGACCTTGCAACACGAAAACAGCCACACGGCGCGCCGCCTCCCCGACGTCACCAATCTCGCAATCAGCAAGACAACAACTACGACGCGTAGCCATTGACCATCAATGCGAACCAGCCGTGATACGACGCCCCGACGAACCAGGAACTCGAAGACTACTTCCGACGTACGGCTATCCAAGATTCCCTTGAAGTGCAGGCTCTGATAGACACGGGATTGGGCTACTCAGTGATGAGCGGATCACTCGCGACCAATCTGAAAAAGCTGGAATAATCCGCATATCCCCGCAGAAGGAAGCCAGCTCGTGACGCCGAGTGGACCGTGACATCGCGCGCCGCCATAAATGGCACCACGTACCCTGCTGTTGTCATTCTTCCAAACTGCCCGCGATGTAATTCTTGGACTGAACTTTCTGTCGGACAACGGGACTATTACTGATCTTCAGGCAAAGTCAGTCCATTTCTCCGCTGATCACGCCGACCCGCTGAAGCGAGTATTCCTCGTGCAAAGATTCCTCCGACTCTGCGCGTACTATCAGCGCTTCGCCTCAAACTTTGCACGCATTGCAGAGCCACTCACGCGCTGGAGGAAAGAAATAACCGCTTTCCGCTGGGAGAAGCCCAAGGGGAAGCATTCCGCGAACGTCAACGACGCCTACAAAGCGCGCCAGTACTCGCTCATTAAGACAAAGACACCTAAACAGAAGTGCGCACAGTCGCCGGTATAGGCCTGGGTGAAGTCGTCGTCCAAAAGGAAAGCGGTTGCGAAAAAGTAATCGTGTGTGCCAGCCGCGGCCTTTCCAAGCAAGAGAAAAAAACTACTCGGCCTCTGAGAAAGAGCGTCCTACTACCATGTGGACATTTCTAAATTCTACCTGTACGCGTATGGCAGGCCATTTAATGTGGTGACCGACCATCATGCGCTGAGTTGGCTCGCCGATATGCAGAACCTTTTTGGCTGTCTCGTGCGCGGGACCCTGCGCGTCTAAGAATTCCACGTGACCATAGTCTACAAATTGGGCAGGAAATACTCGGACGCCCACTGCCTTTCACGCGCCCCTGTCGACCTACCGCCAACGGACTAAGTCGAAGACGCCGCGTTGCTCGGAATGGTGACGGAAAGCGCCCTAGCCGCCCAGCAGCGGGCCGTTCACGAGCTGCGCGTCATTATCTACCATCTGGAAGTACGCGATATTGCCGTGCAAATGGCTCTGAAGCGCAACACCGCTGCATTCTGCTTGAAACATTCGGCACCTGTAAAGAACTTCGAACCTACAACGAGAACGAGGCATATTGTCGCAATTCCCGAGAGCATACGCGACTAAATCTTGGAAGTATGCCACGACGAATCGTAATCAGATGATGATGATGGTTGGATTTTTATGACGCAAGGCCAACTAGGGCAAAGAGCGCCAAATCAGTCGTTATGTATGGGGGTGAATATGTAAACACTAAAATCGCTCAGTAAGGCCTAGAGTAAAAAGAGTTGAAGACAATCGTGGTAGCTCGTGTGCAGTGCCCCCATCGGTGCCACCGGTCATTATGCAGAAGCACTAGAGGAGGAAAGTTACGAAAATGGACCCCGTCGTCCATGAACGCCGCTGGGGATGACATCGAGGAAGTAGGCATTTGCAGCGACCCCTCGGTCGTGACTGCGTCTGCCAAGAAGCTCCTCAGCACCAGCAGCCACCGATTTAGACACTCACCGGCCGCCTTGGTCCTCTCCATACCCATGATGATGCCTGTGACGCAAGCCGGGCATTATAGGGACATCAATGATTGATTTTGCTTGTTGGATTCCTTTTTTGGCGCAAAGCCAACTAGGGCAAAGAGCGCCAAAAGTGATCACCACAGAAAGTTAGGTATTAAAACGTGTAATTCAGACAAGTATAAAATCAATTAAATACAATGGTGGTGGCTGGTGTATTTGGTCAGTTTTTATTACACGTGATGGGAAATTAGGTTTACAAACTTGATATCTGACAAATACTTAAGAACACATTTGACAGGGACCATGGCATCGTCACCCAAAAACAATGATGGGTGGAGTGGATTGTGTTGTCTGTATAATCCAGGGGCATGTTTGTGTCCTGTTGTGTCAAGTGCCTTCCATGTGATTAGTTTGTGGACTACGCATAGGGCCTCTCCGCACCTGCTGCACAGGAGTCCTGAAGATCTCGTGAGCAGATACCAGTGAGTTGCATGTGTGTGCCCTATCCGTAGCCAAGCCCTATCCGTAGCCAAGATAACTCGGGATGTGGAGCCGACCCTATACCCGGCCACCTGTAATTTCTGTCCCTTACCCGGAACTCTGCACCATAAAGTATGGGAGTGCCGACAAACCCCAGGTCCATCCCCGAATCTTCTTCCCTATTACGCGCAGTGGGTGGCCTGCCTCAAAAGGCGAATCCCTTGGACCCAGAGCATACTGGTGGAGAGGGTCTGGACTGCAAGCCAAGGCCAGAGCATCCCGGACTAGGGACGCCCCACACCGGGCAGGTGCCCTAACAGCAGCACCAGCGCTGGATAAATAAATTTTTAGTCCTACTCCTCCTATGCTTAGGGACACGATATTTCCCACTGGCTACAACGAGGTGTCAATACCGAAGAATCACAAACTGCGTGGAGGACAAATCAACAAAAGTATCTGCAAATGTATGTGCGTTAAGATGTTCGGTAGAAACAGCATAGATTAACTTAAAACCCTGCAAAAATAAGGGAATTGTCTACTCTCTTGCGCGCATCCTAGCCATGTCCAAGCTTATGGTCAGGGGAGAACAACTCAAGCATGACATATTCCATTCCTTCGAGACATGGGAGCCAGCTTTGACTAACTCGTTACCTCAAGATCAGCGCGAACTGATTGAGAGGGTAAGAGAAAGAGGTGCTGCATCTGGTGCCACAGTCTTCAGGTCCCACCAATGAGCTCCCCGGAGGCTTGCAAATCTCAGAATAAAAATTTTGAAACACTGACACTGACGCCTCCTCCTCGCTCGAACTGACCAACACCCCGCATCCGCAACTTTTCCCGCTCACATTTTAATGCACAGAAGTGCAGAGAGCCTTTTTCTTTCCTGAGCCACGGCGATTAAAAACTCTCCAGGCTAATCTTCCTCTCACCGATCACCTTTAGTGCTTGTGAAGCATTAATCGGAAAGGCAGCAACTACGTACGAAAACACTCCGTGTAAGTCGAAGTATCGCTATCGCGCTTTACATCTCTTTACATGTTTGCAAGCAACAGTTCTATATACGTGGCAATCTAGCATCGATGAGCGAACTGTGGGCCCCCGTTTTAATATTTTCCGTTTTTCTGTAGTTCATGCGACTATGGCTTTCAATCGCCTCGCATGAGTTGCCCAAGATTGGCTTTTATTCGGAGGTAATGCGCTAAAACGATGCGGTCGATAATGGCGACTCATCCATGTGCTTGTTTTTTGTACAGCAATACACCTCGTAGGCAGCGAAATAACTCCTTAAAAGATCTGGTGCATAATCGAATAAAAATTTTCGGAAATTCAGACAATTGTCTGCTAAAGCTCAACTTTCTTGCGCCCCAAGTTTTAATTGAGAATTTTTATATCCAGATTTCGCTATGAGTCGCCAAATTTGTCGCTTTCCTTCACTGTTCTCGGTTTTTCTTTCGTTTCTTCCTGCCAATGAAAAGAAATGAACTCCAATAACTTTCTGAATTATGTGTTTTCGTGTAGGTTCGAGACATTGTTAACGGTTAGTCTCATTGCATAATTTTTATTTCGGTTTCCATTTATCTTTTCCGGGCTGCCTTTATTTTCATCGTCATGTTTAGGGCGCGGTGTATAAGGTACAACTTTTTTTGGTTATTGCATTTTTGCAACGTTTTTGTTGCTCTTTTCTATTTTTGCATTTGAGGTTTTACATCATTGTGTTCGAGAAGTTATCTCCATTTACGATATTACAACAATTACATGTGTTACCACCTCAAGTTATGCATTTTTATATACAGATAGTGTTGGTCCATTTTTAGAGTTTTTAAATTCGTGTTTCTGTCTTTTTTTTGAGCTTTTTTATTTTGTGTTCACTTTTGGGGGCGGTGTATACGGTGTTTTTTTTATTATTACGGTGTTTTATAATTTTTATTTCTTTCGGTCTCTAAAGTTTGGATCGACCACTTGTCTCCATTCGGTTTGTTATAAAAATCAAATATGTCACTTCAGCCAATCATACGTTTTTGTGCTAATGCGTTGTTGCGCATAATAGATTCACGAAAACAATCTTCAAGAAAGCGCAATTTTGGACCTAATAGCTTACTCTGACTGGTCGCCTATAATGTCAATTAAGGACGCCGAAGTAGCGTACACCATGTTTTCATCCATTATTACCACATGTTTATCTTCCTCTACATCAGTCGAATCATGCCGAAAGAAATATTCCTCGCCACAGATCCCTTGGTTAACACAATCTGTGCTAAAGAGCATGCGCAAGAAAGATAACCTGTATATGAAAACTAAAAAAATACAGCCATTTATTGTTACCCTTAAAGCTCGCTACGAAAAATACTACTACATGCTTGGCGTACTGCTGAAAAAAGCCAAACGGGAGAACTACGAAAAACAGATAGCGCAAACTGGCAATAACGTTGGGAAGCAATGGTGCATACTAAATTCTTTCTTGAACAATAACACAGATAAAACCGCTATTACTAAAATACGTTAGAAGGAAGATGCTTTTACTAACCTTGCCGATATTGCAAATGCCTTCAGCAGATTCTTTTCTGTTCATCCTAACCTGTCCACAACCCGTCACTTTAATAACAATCGACACGTTTCACAGTATCTATTTATCTTCCCCACGTCACCAAGCGAAGTGCGTAGCACAATCTTAAATATCAAAACACTGGTCCCGGTCTCGATAATATTTCATCGTTTAACATCAAAGAAATTCTTGACTACATAGTCGATGCTTTTGTGCACATTATAAAGTTAGTTTTCAAGACCGGAGTCTTTTAAAAGAATTAAAAAGAAGTAAAATTGTTCCGGTTTTTAAAAAGGGCAGTAAGACAATAATACCCAACTATTGACCGATCTCCTTCGTTGTCTCTTTTCAGTAAAGTCCTAGAAAAATTATTAGAAAAGCGTCTGTATCTTCAACATTTTAACCTACTATTCCCGCGACAGTTTGGTTTCGGACCTGGATATTCAACTAACCTTGCTTTAATTGCTTTTACAGACAGGATAAATTCAAATTTCAAAATTGACGACGGGAAATTTGTTAGATCGCTTTTATTGATTTCACTAAAGCATTTCATACCATTGATCACAACATACTTTTCCAGAAATTAACATTTGATGGCATTACTGGACCTCCATTACAGTTACTTGGCAGTTACTTCATCGGGAACAGACAGTTAGTATATCGGGATTGCTTTCACCTACAACAGTTAATAACATTGGCATTTCACAAAGATCTATTCTAGGGCCTATTTTATTTCTCTTTTATATTAATGATTTTCCCAACTGTTTATCAACCATCACTAATTTCCTCTGATATGGTGATGACACCACTGCTTTCGCTTCTGGTGTAAACCTAGATATACTAACCTCACAGCTCAATAATGATCTCAAAAATGGCATCGACTGGTGCGAAGAAGACAATTATGCATTATTCCACAGAAAACGCATCATATGATATTCAGCTCCCCTAACAGAGTGCGGTGTACCATTTCTCCGGTTTACGTTAACACACGTGCCATCTACCCATCACGACACCGCAGCTTTTTAGGTGTTGAATTAGACCCGTTCCTCAAAATCACTTTTCGCATTAACTCTCTAAAAAACAATACTGCATATTGTATCAGGGTCCTAATAAAAGCCCGCCATGACTTTTCGCCACAAACTCTCAGCACGCTGTACTACGCCTTCTTCCACAGTCACTTCAATACAGTATGGTGTCTTGGGGATTAACTTACCGCTCTCATGTAACTCCTCTGCAGCATCTACAAAATCAGGCTGTCCGAATAGCCACCCACAGTTAGTGCAATGCTCGCTTTACACCCCTTTTCTTGCAGCTAAATCTTTTACGCATAGACGAACTCATCAAGTACAACTTGGGAATCAACGCATATAATTTGGTAAGAACTCGTAGTTTCTTAATGTGATTGGTATCGATCATTTAACTAGCCCAAATGTTACGCGGTTTCTACTACACAATAACTTCTTGCTGCGAAAAGTACTAACAAATTACGGCTTACAGACTGTGCGATTCACTATCATAAAATTTGGGAACACTTTGCCCCTCACTGTAAAAACTGCACTATCGCTTACCCATTTCAAAACATTACTGCGATCATACATATCTGAACAATCATCCGCCATTTAACTTCCTGTATGTACATTTTGAAGTGTTAAAGTCTTAGACATTCATCTACATCGGTGTATGCAGTAGGTTTGTATTGAAATGCCTTCCCACCTTATTCTTAATATTTTGCCGTTTCTATGTGAATTAAATTTAACTTTACCGCTAACTATTGTATACGATATTTTACTGTGACTTATTCTGTTATTTTTTTGTATAATTTCTGTTGTATTACTTCACTGCGTTCTCAGAATAACGCTGTTCTCAGAATTACGCGTTCTCAGATTAACGCAGAATACCGCTCAGACTAACGTTTTTAGAATAACGCTCAGCAGTAGCTTTCGCTACTGCTGAGAATATTTTTTATTTTCTACTCGTTAAGTCACAAGGGGTCCCATTACAGTGCTAAACTTTGGGTCCGCTTTCTGTATAAAATTTTATCACACATTGGATATTTTCGTACGAATAATAAACTGAAACTGAAACTGAATGTGTTACACGTTTGGGGCTGTGGGGGTATACTGGGAAAAGAATGCATTTGTACCACGTATATTGTTTTCAGCCCTTGTGAGAATATCACCGCTCAGTCCCGTGTTTACATCGTGCTTCATAGGACCCTTAACTGAAGACATGCACTTCATGGTGCATTAGACGCCCACCACTTACCGATGCAGTCCCTCCAAGATCGTGAGTCAGGATGCGCCGAGAATGTGTCTAAAGCTCCCTTGAAAACATCCCGGGCGTCGAGGCTTTCCACGTACAAAAGAACGTTGAGTGCGTTCGAGGGCGAAACTGCAGGATAGTGTTTAAAAATGTTTAAGTTGGGCAGGCAAAAGTTTTGAATGCAGAAATTTTACGCTCAGCCATGATTTCCGAAAAAAGTCTGAGGACGCTTGGTAGTTTATATGGGTTGTGAATTCGCAAACGTGAATCTCCATTTAAACGCGAGAGACACCTTGCTTCCTCCTCGTGTTTTACAAGTGCTTTGTAACCTTGCCATTTGGGACACTAGGCTGTGCGATCCGCCTTAACACTTTCATTGGCTCCGACCTGTCTCGTGCTCGTGGCGCTGCTGCACGTTTGCCCCTCAGCGTGCATAGTGATAGCGTTGACAACGAGGGTGACGTTTTCTTCTTGTATATCAAACGCTGTGTGTTTAACATTGCCTATCGCGTCAAGTGATAATTGCGGAACAGCCACGTTGTCGTTGCAGATGACTCAGAAAAAAAATCCTTTATAAATCCGTGACCCCTTGGAGCACAACGTGGAATACCTGCTGTACTAGGGCCGGCACAACGCCACCTCAGATCCCTAAACACCTCGAAAAATTTGACGATATAGCTTGCTTTGTTTAAGGCGGGCATATAACCATCTCTGTTATTGTTTCTTCAATCGCTAAGCGAACCAAAACCAGCCTTGCTCCTCGCACAAAGATCGGCCGTCGTCTTCGCGAAGTGCGAAAGCTAATGAAAATGTTCTCCTAAACGAAGAACCATAACATTTTTTCAATCGCCCAATAAAGGATTTATATTTTGTAGAATGATAGATTTCGTTTACCTGAAACTAAAATGTTATCAACTGCACATGTTCCTACTGAAAGTAGAAAACCGCGGTAGGTAGGTAACCTTTTCCCGTTGCAGCACGTCATCTAACATTGAAACCTATAATGCGGTTTCAAACCGATGTTACAATTCTATCCTCGATGTTTAGCGACGTGAAGGTTACTGAACAAATAATAACAACCCTGTTTGCACGTAATTACACAGCAAAAGCAGTCTGTGACTGATCGGCGCCAGTGTGCAGTTCGTTCCCGTCAAAAGAAAAAAACTGTGGGATGATAGCCAAGGCGCTGGCTAAACAAACCTGCGTTTCGATATCGTATGCGAGCTAAAACCTTTGTAAATTGTGGCCTGTCTTTTCACCCGCAGTAGCAAGAATTGTTGCTCCAGGAGCTGATATTCTGATGCAAAAATAACTGGCAGCGGTGCACTTCATTTCAGCTTATACTATAGCAACGCCAGTTCGAAATTGTTTTTATCTTCATAAGCCTTGTAAAAACGCTGGTGAAAATTCGCCTGTGAAAATAACACTGCTAACCTGGTCGCTACTACCCGCATATTGAGGCTCCTACGAGCAGCCGCTAGCACCGGTGCGCCCTCTACCGTTTTATCACCTACTTCATGCCCGGAATGGCCGCCTTCTTTTTTAGTTTCAATTCCAAAACCGCTAATCATCCGGAGCAGTTTGCGTCGCGCGCGTCCCGGTTTGAAACGCAGTGTTTTGAAGTTAGAACTCGTGTGTACTACTACATGACATGATTTTTTACGCTGGCGAAATTTTGAGCGCAGTTGGCCTTTTAGCCCGAAATCTTGCAGTCTGCTACGCACTCTGTCAATTTCCATCACAGATGTTTGCCCCTGTACAATTACGCTTGACTGTCGCTTTTCACTGGCCCGATACAATAGCGAAGATAACTCCCCATAGAGCTCGCTCATCGTTGTAATCATAACTCTTTGCATGATATTGATCTGCGGATCTAAAACAATACAACAATACTTTTCTTTCTTGAATTAGAGGCCGAAACAGTTCACATGAGACTGGCGTACTTACGTATTCGCTGAGTATTGGCGGTGAGCGCGAACACAGGCGGCGCTGCGAAGCGCGCCTCACAGGCGGGTAAAGCTGGCTCAAAAATGTGTCTAAACACGAATGCCGCCATGATGCCACGCTGTAGTTGCCAGATCAGTAGTTGAAGATATGGCTAACAATTTTTCTTGAAAATGAGGCACAAATTTAGGGCCCTAAGCTAAAATTAGGCAACTTTTATGGCAATAACTGAGTTTCTTTACGAGTTTGTATGCTTTTTATTAGTTTTCTTGAAGTATTCATGCTTGACGAACAAAAATAAATGAAATTATAAGCAAAAAGAAGACGTCGGGCTGAGGCGCCAAATTTAGTTTCGGTATATTGTGAGGAGCGTCAGTCGTGTGGGGCTAATTTACAAAGGTTCACTCTAACACGCCTTAGTGTCTGCTGTGTCACTTCGTTGCTTGCGAAGACTGCCGACGATACGGAATAAAGCCGCCGCCGCCTATCTTCAAGGACACCTTCTCTAGATGTCCGTAGTGGCTGCTGCCGATTTGAACTCGCCGTCAGCCGGTCATATCATGTTACGCGAAACATGTCTGGGCAGATCGGCTCCTTTTAATCGTATATGATTCGTAAATTAAAACAAACAAATGTACGAACCATTTTACCATGCCTACCGTATAACTAGGCTCTTGTTTACGGGTGCTGTTATACTTTCACTGAACGGTGTTTTACTTGAGTCAGAGATAAAACAACCGCCAGCTAATAATAATAATGGTAACTTTATTTGCACGATAAGGTGGTTTTCTAGAGGAGGACAAGGCGAAGCCGAAAGGTAATCCCGAATGTAGGTGCAGAAATCTCCTGTATGGGTGTGTGCGATTGGTGCATGCTCCTTCGATCGCTGAAACACGCAATCTGAAATTTTCGAGAATATATTTGATGCTTTGCATGACACATTTCTTAAATTCGGCGGATCAGCGACGTTGTTTAATTACGCATACTTGCACCTCTGCTCTCGTATGGCCCATGTATATACCTGCACAGAGGAGGTGGGGGAGGAGTAAACTTCGTTCATGTGAGATGGGCACCCGTGTGGTGGGGCGTTAAGAAAAATTATTCTGTCCTTCCCTGGGTGCATTCGCCAATGAACGGAAACGGCCACTTCTGTCCACGCCCAATTATCAGGACCACCCCGCCTGCAGACAGTTTTGCCTGAAATGCCTGCGGGTTCGGCCGGAAATCTGTCTGTCAACAGAAACCGCCTAGGAAGCGTGTTGAGGTAACACACATATGCGCTTTCTTGGGTCGCGATGGGACCGTCATGTATTTTGTGCAAGGCGAAGACGACGAAGGATATACGTCTCCCTTGAAAAGTAAATTAATTTGAGCGCACCTATAAATTGTTATTGCCGCTCATTAGTTCAATCATAGTGGTTAATTTTGAAACAGCTGCCAAACATAACTATAGCAGGTGAATCAGACTGCCTAGCATGAGACTATCAATCGCTAATATAGAGTATTCAGACACTTAATGTGCATTGCATATGGCAGTCAGTAAGAAAGCGGACAATAAATTGAATTCTCAATTTTATTATTTGCGACAGTTACATCTGCACGTATCGGTTCAGTCAGGGCAATCTGGAGACGTTCTTCAGCTGTATACACTAGATAAAAGGAAGGAATGCGATATGCGATACGCGATAGAACGAATGAATTCGATATGTGTAGCACAGCCTTCTCATTTATGCCAACATCAAACCGGTGGCCACAAAGGTGCCACACCAGACCTTGTAGAATTTCCACGCTTCAGCGTGCTCACAGCAACAAGGATGATCACGAAGTTGCATCACCGAAGCTGGGTTCCAGTAATGCTGTAGCTGATTATGAAAGTTCTGGCTAATGCTCATTCAGATTGTGGTCATCAGCATTCTTGCTTTCATCAAAAATAATGGGCCATCGCAATGCCATCAGTCCGTGTATCACAAGCAAAAACAAACACAGAAAAAGCAAGAGGGTCATATGTACAAGCAATTCTTATCCAACAAATTTTATTTCCACACCAGTAATACCAGCAGACCTCTAGGGAAGTTTGTGATGGTAAGAGCAAGACTAAGATGACTTAATGTGCGACTTCAAAGAAAGGAAGAAACTGTAGAAGAAAGCTAGGGAGGTTAACCAAGGAAAGAAGAAGAACTGTCCAGCTGGCTGTGCTACATGTGGAAATGGGAACAGGAAACTTGAAAGAAAAGGAAAGGACTGGCATAAAATAAAGGATAAAAAATTCGGGAGAAAAAAAAAACATGGCGTGGAAATGGCCAGTACAAAGACAGCACCATGGGCGAAAAAAAAGATAGGTATAAAACAAGCAGGCAAAATGACAAAATGGGCAAACGAAGGATGCTGCATACTGGTAACACCCCTACAGCACCTGTGACTGTTCTCTCTTAATCACTGCAATCTGCTTCTTCAAGGCAAGAACTGATTTGGCTACTTTAGCTCCATCTTGTCTAAAACCATTGAAATATGTCTGATTTTCTGTGTACGTAATGTAAATAGGGTACATAATTTCTAATTTTTTAAAATTTCTCCTGAAGTGTCTGCTCCTTCGTGGAAGCTTTCGTGACTAACTGCCTCGTAGAATTGCATTTGCTTTGTTCATTTTTTGCTATTTTATGCTGCATCTGCTTGTATTTGTTTATTTCGTTCTTTTCCTCTTCTGCAGTGCTTAGGTTTTTTATCATGAAATTGTTTTTTCTTCAAAAAGGTTTTTTGGCTTTTAACCCTGCCTGTTTTTTGGCTTTAAACCTGCCATAGCTTTGCTGGAAATAGTTAGTTCCTCACACAATTTTCCTCTTTCTTTATTCTGGGAGAGGGGGCATGAAATTTTAAAAGGTAAAGAGCCCTGCAGCGACTAATGAACACTTGCGCTACTTTCTTTGTAGTTGGAAGTACTGAAAGCTATAGTTCCACAAACCCAGAATGGAAATGCGCGTTCTACATGATATCTTCTAGTCTCTGGTTTGCTTTTGTCGAGATTTTGTTTAAGCTGCTATTAAATAGAATTATTGCGACCTAATCTAACCTGACAACATTAATCATGTACCTTGTGTGACGTCCCCAAGCATACAATCAATGACAAATCTTCTAAGCGTACCTAGAAAAACGGAAAATCTCTTAAGAGAGTTTCTTGATGCACATAACTTATCAATATTAGGCTTGGGTATTTCACGGTTATTGAATCTAAGCTAATGCAAGGGCCACTACCTAAAAGCATTTCAACTGGAGAAAAAAGTTGACACACGTGCTGCAGGGGCCTCGTAGACAGGCACAGGAACATGCACAGAAAGCATGTTTGTTTAGCATAAAGTGCAGTCACAAATACGATTTCCATTTACATGCATTTCTTGGAAGCGTTGTCCAGTTTGAACTTCCATTCGCTAGAACAGCAAGTAGTTGTAAAGAGCACCTCAATAGATGGCGAAAACAATCAGCTGACGCATACAGGGGGGGGGGGGGGGGGGGGGGTGAGGGGAGGCGTGTAAAACATGTTAAAATAGAGCTGTACAGACGGGACAACAAAGAAGAGACTACACAAGACTAGCGCTGCATATCAACTGAACTCTATTAGCACACACAAAATGATATATACAGAAACAGCGCATGCGCGAATACAGGGGAAGCCACCAGGAAAAAAAATCAGGGGAAAAAAGCAATCAGGGGGAAGTGATTTCTTTTTAAAGGAAGCAGGAAAATAAATGGAATGGGGATATTATTAAGCTCTCATTTGAGCTCACCTGCATTTAACACAGTCCGGAAGCGGGAATAGTTACGGAAATAGGATAGGAGAAAGAAAAGTAAATATTAGAAAGGTGAGGAAAGAGTAGAGAAGAGTAGTTCCACTGTGGTCGATTCCGTCGCACACAACACACCACAAACACTGTTGGCTGGCGTAATGCTGCGTCCGGGAGACGAGAAACCTCGAAGGGAACAGTGAAGCGTGGAGGCGAGCATGGTGCGACGAAGAGCGAAGTCTGCGGCGGTCCCGACCGCTTTGGAGACGGGTACTAAGGGGGGGGGGAGCTGGCACTTGACCGCCCACACCAGCAGAGCGAAAGCCGGGCGACGTCCAAGGGCCCGCGCTTGCAACGGGCCGCCGAAATGAAGCCCCTCCGAAGCACCGGAGCACGAAAAAACACGTCCGCTCAACTCCGAAGCGACGACCGAACTCCCCCGACGCACCGGCAAAAGCTACCTCTCCGAGCGTACGAAGTACCCGCTAATCTACGCGCTACCCTTCTCAGTTGCGGAGAATGCAAAACTGCATCTAACGCGGCAGCATGGCACAAAAGTTCGCTACCTACTACAGGAAAAACTTCACACAACGTTTGTGCACAGCAGTTTTCACGGCGCACTCACAGCAACGGTGGCTGCCATGATGGAATGCGTTGGTTACTAGGTGAATACCGACTACTGCCGCCAACTCTAGTAGGCAAAAAGGCAGCGGGCAACGCTGTGAGGGTGGCATCATGTCAGCGCCCGGGTGTAGCACGGTTTCAATGCACGGGCTGGCCGGGCAGCTTTTGCTCTAGAGTCAGTAGTATTAACTCTATGGCGCCTCAGGGATTCTCGCATTTGTCGTCTGCTTCACTCAGGATCGCTCTCCCTGCTGTTTCTTTGCGCTCGGTCAACGTCTGATGCTTGTCCGCACCAGAATTGGCGTGTGGGTAACTTTTTATCATAATATTATGCTTAAAATCGCATACACTAGCTCATGGTGTCAATTAAAGTATAGTTTTGGATACCGCTACGGGAGTAACATTGCCGGCGCCACCCCATTCCTTGCGAAGCCGGTCCTGTGCGGAGCGCGAAGAGTCGGAGCTAGGCGTCAGCTTCTCATGTAAGCATTCGAACAAAAGGAACATTCAGCTGCTAATAACCGACAACAGCGAAAATGGAAGACCAAAACAAATTCTAGGCCTTCAGGGCTGTCGGCTTTGGCAGAATGCATCACGATTCCCGGTAATCATATGTAAGGTAAAACAGTTTTTGCAACCTTGCCGAACGCTCCAACGCGTTTTGTCACATCACTTTACGTTTTCAAGGCATGAAAGTTTGCCGACATGCACTATAGACTGCAAAAACTGTAGGTTGAGTTCCAAAACACCCAGTGTGTATATACACGCGCGCTGATTCTATACCAGGCATCTAACCAGTATGGAGGTTTATTGAGCAAAACGAGTCACGTCTTCGTTAAATTTATAGTAACACATATATGTTTGTTAACACCTGGAGGGATATTTCGGAACATTTTGCATAGCCATATCTTCCCGATCTTCGGATATGCGTTATAGGAAAACTGCACTCAAGAGGAGGAGGAGGAGTAAGGGGAGGAGGGGAAAACTTTGTTTAACAATTAAATCGATCTGGTTAGTGGGCCGGGTCCTCAATCCAGGACAAGAGAGTAAAAGTAATTTTCTTCAAATCATAGAACGCCATCCCGAGTAGAATAGGAATTGTTCTTCGCGCCTGGAAGGGTTGAAAAGCAATAAAGAGCTACTTGGAATTCTTCTTCGGTTTCGAGTCTTGTAATATATGCAGGTATACTATTTATTACGTTAGTTAGCGAGTATATCATGCCTTTAACACCGTAATCATGTCATCATTGTTCGAGTTGATAGTCAGTTTGTTATGATAACGATATAATTAAGATAGAAATTCGGAGCACAAAAGCTGCCTTCGAGTACATTGGACCACGTTGTTTAGGGCGCGATCGCGGTGGCGTAGCACAAACCTTCTCATTGTATTTGCATGTGAATAAACAAAGCACGCTGCGGATATGCACCTTCTTGCACGCAGCCGTAATGAAAGCCAATTTGTGAAGAAGGGAATGTATGCCATACAAAATGAAGGAAATATCCACACGACCTTTGTGAGGCTCCCAAACATCCCGAAACCTCATAATAAGAAGTTGGTTACGGCGCAGAAAAATTAATGCGTTGGGCAGAAAAAAAAAGCCAGGAACATTAATCCGATACAAGACAACAACGAAAGAAACAGAAGAAAGCCGCTTTATTTCCTGCTGTGCGATGAGCGTGTAGAGGCCGCTGCTTGGTACGTAGTATTAGACTGTTGAGTCTTCATATACTGCAGGGAAGCCTACTCATTTCAAATACTTATCGAGAAGCTCTGATCGCTGATCCTCGCGAATAAGCAAGAAAGGACGAGTTACACACGATCTTCTGACCGATACTCTGAAGAAAGTTGTTCTCTATCTCTTCGTGACTTGCAAACTTGTGGGGGATACAGCTTCAAATTATTCAGATGCGTCAGAAGCTGGCAAAATAACTGAGTCGCTAGAAATACGCTTTTTAACGCACTACAGCAACGAAGCGGGCGATTTCTAGCCGAGGCACTGTTGCCCCTCACAAGCGGAGTGTAGCAGACGACAGCGGCGCGAATCCCTAAGCCGACGTCAGAGCCAGGGGGCGCCACTCAAAGATCTCACCGCCAATAGCATGATTTTGGTCCCATCGCAATGTCAACGCGCACATCGTTTTGAATATATTGCAAGATGCATTTCATTAGCACCACTATATAACACGGCTTTGATTTTAATCACTCAATACCTGTTGAGTGCCACAAAGCATAAACTGCCACAAATAGAGACACACTGTAAAATATCAGCCAATGATTAAATCAGGATTATTTATCTACGTGAGCTTTAAGATGTAACCCGGCGCTCTGCGACATCCTGTGTCGTCATTGTCACACAACGCTTCAGATTGGCAGACAGCAGTGCGGGAAAAAAATCGTGGCTGATTCCTCTGTCATAGGAGTCGGTAAAACACGAAAGTGAAATGTGCAGCGAAATCTGCAGCTCAGCATGATTTGAGGGTCCGCGGCTCTCTTGTGGGTGTGCTTGGTGAGCGACGTCCCGCTGGCGGGTCGCTTCGGCAAAGGTGTACTGGCTTCATTTCCGTGACGGATATGACGTCAGTAAAATCTTGGTATATGCCGGCATAAAAGACTTTCGTGTTAAAATATAAAACCCAAAAGCAAACAACCCTAACTATAAGATACACTTTAGTAGTAAACGTTGCTTCCCCGCAAGAAGACCCTGTCTGCAGGGGTGCATCTTTTACAGGCCGCTTGCTTCGTGGAACTGGCGTAACTTCCGTGACGGATACGACGTCACTGTAATGTTTGTGTATTCGGGAATAAAACACTTTCGTGTCAAAAAGTACATGAGAAGGCACAATGGAGAGCGAGTAGCGGCGGAACTGAGGTGGCGGTGAGGGAAGAACGAATACTTGTAGCGTGCTTGCACTGCCGCAACGGTTCGTCGCTTGGAAGGGGCAAGATCAACCTAAAGCGATTCCCATCATGGTGCCCAGACGAAAGCCAGCGGAAAGGGCACGGCGTTCGCACTTAAAATCTCTCGGCATGCGCATTAACATTTTGATTGATTGTATGGTTTAGTGCGCCGAAGCTTAATTTCAATTTTGGTGAAACTCAATTTTGATCTCAATAAAACGCGCATGCGAAGCAGCGTGATATGTTAGGTGACCCCACTAACTTTCGCCATTACGCTCCTTTCAGGTGTTTAAATGAGTTGCTCTTGATGTTTTCTTTGAGAACATTTTCTCGTTTCAAACCGACTGCAAAAAAGTGCGTATTCACCATTTTTCCAGAGGTGCCTAAACAGAAGATTGGCGATGAGTTGGCCGGCGTTGTAGTGATAGCCCGAAGTTATGCTCGAAGTCTTCAGGTCGAGGAAAAGGAGCCTGAGTTTGCCCCTGAACTTGCCACTGTCTGTATCAAGCAAAAAACAAACAAACAAAAAAAGGACAAAAAAAGCCCCATTGAAGAAGGTGAAGGTTACTTGAGAAGCATAATAATGTCAATGTATATGAATCACCATGAAATTTACGTCACACCATAAAATTTATATTTTCGCAAACTGAAAGGCCATCACGCAGAATACTAAGAAACAGAATTTTCAACCTGGGAAGCTGGGCGAGTTTTTGCGCGCTCATCTCTGTCGTTCACAGCTACTAAGTTTTAGTAGCTGTGAACGATTTATGAACGAGTAGCTGATTTATGAGAATCTTTTATACATGTAATCAAGGTTAATTGTGCACGCGTCGTTAAATCTCCCGCTGGGTATGCGCCATTAATCATAATCATAATAAAAGCACCCCTGTCATTAAACTTATCGTCCCCGCTAAGGGCAGCCATGGCACAGGTCTTCCTTGCGTCGTTCTTCCGCTATAATTTTTTCTGCCGAAATCCGAGGAGGATGAACGCAGGCGACGAAGGTAGGCGGCCGCAAGTCACCTGAACAAGGTTCAGCGTCGTCATAGAGAAATCGCCGGAAAGCTGCCGGGGAGTCGCCACCGCTTTTTCTGTTTTTCTTAAAATTCGCATTATATATGTTTCGGGTTCGCGTTAAAATGCATATTGTTATTATCAGCACAGAGCGGTGTTTATAGTGAACCTTTGTTGCATTTTGTCTTCATGGCGCCTCAAGAGATAAGAGGGCTAAGTGGCTCAGGTACCAAAAAGTGCTGTTAGGCTGCACAGGCGCAGCACACGGAGTACTTATGGAGATCGTAACATTAAAGGGGCCACGAAGGCAAAATGTAACTTCGGCTCATTAAAGGAAATACCTCATGATTAAGATGCTCCCTTACGCGAAATGCGTGGGCAGCGCAAACCGCAGTCTGCTCGGTTACGGCACATATCTGCTGCGTGTCAGGACGTGATGGCATCATCAGTGAACGCTCGGCGGCGTGCGCTACTCTGATATTATCTTGCAGCGGGTCGCCGCCGTGGCGCATGTTGTTGCCAATCCTGTTTAAACCTCTCGCGCAAATGTCACGTAGTTTCGGTGCGCCAGCGCGTCTTAGGAAGGCTTAACAAAACATGTTGAGCTAGTTGGTTCATGCTTATTGGAAAGACTAAAAGGGGGCGCTAAGCAGACGAAGACGAAGTAAGACACAAACACCGCATACAGGAGCCTGTATGTGGTGTTTGTGTCTTACTTGGTCTTCGTATGCTTAGCGCAGCGCGTCTTAGGAAGGCTTAACAAAACTTGTTGAGCTAGTTGGTTCATGCTTATTGGAAAGACTAAAAGGGGGCGCTAAGCAGACGAAGACGAAGTAAGACACAAACACCACATACAGGCGCCTGTATGTAGTGTTTGTGTCTTACTTCGTCTTCGTCTGCTTAGCGCCCCCTTTTAGTCTTAGGAAGGGACCGGGAACTGCGTAAGAGGAAGTGAACACTCATCATTGTCGAGCGCACGCCACCTCCTCACCCTTTCGCCATGCGTCGCGGCGGAAGAGCGCCTCGTGCGTGCTCAGCATACTGTTTCCCCCCACCCCCCACAATTTCGGTGAACCGCCCTCCCTCAGAATTTGGCCATACTCGCCTCCTCTGCTTTCTTTCAATCTTCTGTCTTCCCATCGCTCGCTCGGTTACAACGCCATCGCCGCCGCAAAGCCACAGATGAGGCCGCCAAGGGGCTGCGCCCTAAAAAAACTCGTCTCGATAACAATGGTGCAGGTTCTATCGCCAACTTCAAGCAAATACACTAGTTAGTGCAGATGTAGCAGTGGCGAGTCCTCATCCTTTCAGAAAATTTCTCCATGACGCCAGATAATCTTGTTTTTGCGAATGGCGGCCTCCAACCTTCGTCACGGCCAATAAACATGATCGGGCGATTGTAGTGGGGTCTCTTATTTTCCTTTGCATGCTGACGGGCTTTAATGACTTCAATGCTAACCGGCAGTTTACACACTAAGCATGCTTTTAATTCTGGCCCGTATTACGCCCCTCCTGTCCATATTACATCAATGTAGCGGACCATTTGGAAGTTTTTAAATATTTCCGACGTTTTCTGGCTGACAAAACGTCCTTCGTGGCTGGGATGCAGCCAAGTAAGTTTCCAAGTCCTAGTTCTTTCAAGCTGAACAAATTTCAGTTGTCATCATGTCTTCGTGGCGCCTCGTAACAGCGCCGCTCGTTTGTGAAAATTATTTCGATGCGAAATGCTTCGCTCACCACACCCTACCCCCTTCGCAGACGAAACGACGGTAGTACCCACGTAATTTGACATTCAGGGTATCAAATGGGAAAGAACAGCCGTATTTCAACATCACTACATGCCACGTCGTCAAGTGCACGACTTCTGTGAGCCCGGTTCTACAGTGTTGGCTGTTATATGAAAGGTGCGGGCTGTTTAATATTTCGTCGACGATACCATTTATTGCTTCCTTGTAACTATGTATCCATACCAAGTGCACCTACGCCCAATGTAATGGGAGAACTTCACCACCCGACAAAAGAATCACCACTATGATTGATAAATGCATTTTTGGTTTGTATTATTACATTCATGATTGGTGAGAATGTGGACACATGAACGAAATCGCAATGTAATGCAAGGCTAGCTAGTAGCGAAAAATCCAGCATTCGTCTGCCAATTACTTAAACGTTCCATGTGCAATCCTTGTTAAGGTTTTCCAGTAATTTAGTTATGGTGACTGCGCAGATCCAAAGTACGGACCAAGTATTTTCTTCACTTAACCAGTTGTCTTTCGTGACTAAATGCGTGAACAACGTTTCCCTTCATTTACCAATGTTCGTACCGTGTTGATACTACTAATATTCCACGCCCGCCCCGAGTTTCGCCGCCGGGCAGTCAATAAAAGTTGCGGAATTCTGTGCGACTGTCTCCTTACTGCTGCTTTTAGAAATCATCGCCAACAAGGTTTTTGAACTCAAAGCGGGATTAACAATTTTCTTATTATATTTTAGTTGCATTTTTGTAACGATATCCGACACACGCGGTCGACCCATACCAATTGTTGAATGGCGGATATGCAAGTAGGATAAACTGGATCGGAAGGAAGGGGAAGGCGGTACCGCTTTAGTTATACTAGGACATTTCCTGTCAATTTCGACGAACCGTAACCTCGTTATCAGGAACGATATTAAGTTAAAGACAGCGGACGCGCATGTTTGCAGCTAGAGCGTCACTGTTCCATAGACGTCATCTTGCATCCGACTCCAAACCAAGGTCACCAGGCAACACGACTGCTCTAGACTGTGCAGTGTCTGCCATTATAGATAACAACCATTCAAACTTTGATGCACCGGGTTGTTGAGCTTTAAAAACGTTGCCTTTAAAATTATTTTTGGGAACTACAAGGCCCAGCGTAAAGACTCCAAGGTGGTTTATGTTACCCACAGGTTTATAACCACTAGGTGCCCCACACTAAAGATGTAACTTGTGCGTGCAAACCTGACCTTAGAGAATGTGTAAATTCCTCGAAGCGAACAAAATATACACGTTGAAAACCATATTTTGGCCCAAAAGTAGGAAAGTAGCTCGCGCGAGCCTGTACCTCGTGGGAGTGTTCTACGTTCAACCGCAACAGAAAGTTCCAGTAGATGGCGCGACCAGTGGGATGCGTGAAAATTGGAGTGACCTCAGCAAGCCTCTTCCGTGTTTATTGTGTGATGATCGAGAGGGAGGGGAAGAGAAGAGAGGCGTTTACGTGGTAGAGTAGGCAGGACACTATCGTTTTTCGACGACATTTGCAGCAAAGTGAGCTGATACGGGACCATTTTAGATGCGACGCATCTCTTTCTCTCGGGTTTGTCCCTCCATTGTTGTCGTTGTCGCGGCGTTGTCCGCACGCTCACTGCACATGCGCAACTCTCCTCCGTTCTTCTCTCCGACAGCTGTGCGCAACACTCTCACTCCGTCTCATTATCATAACAACATTTGCGCCTGTGCGCTTCGCTGCTCTGGGTGCGCGCATGTGTGCGTACTCTCACTCCGTCTCATTATCATAACAACAGCTGCGCGTGTGCGGTTCGCTGCTCTGCGTGCGCGCATGTGTGCGCATGCGCGCGACTCTCCCCCCTCCCACCCCCCTGGCTCCTCTCCTTTCAAAAGCGGAAATATACGCTGGGGAGCGCACGGCGCCGGATCAGTCCAGTACTCGCTCTCGCACTTGACTTTGCTTGACGATACCTTCGTGCAAGATCTTCCGATGAAGACGTGATGGAAGCGACAGTCCCTTCAGCGTGTGGACTGAAGCTATCCAATACCAGCGTTAGTCCAAACGCTCCCCCCTGATGCGTCGCATCACATCAGGGTTCCCTCGCGGGAAGATGGGCGTAATTTTTTTTTCTGGTTTTGTCTGATCCGACGATGCTGCACGTGGATAGGGCGTTAAACGTTAATGTCGGTAATACGTTGACATCTATATTACTTGGTAATAAACACTTTCACCTGCGTTTTTCCAGCTATAAAAGCTTCGTGAATTTCATCGGCAGGCCGAGCTACGCGTCCATCAATTTTATCGAGAGCACAGTTTTCATCTAAAATTGAAATAAAATTGAAATATTTCATAGTGTTATAAGCACTGCTTCTATGTTGTGAATGTCAAAGCAGTAGCGCCTTAGTCCTAAATTCCGGATGCACAGGTGTTGTTGGAACTGCCATAGCACGGGATATAACTGGTGAGTGCTTTTCTGCTAAGTGAGGCAGAAGCTTGAGTTTGAAACTCGAAGAGGCGCGTGCTGGCAAAGTTTCCCTGATACGTCACTCAAGGCGAAACTGTATTCGACAAGTTCTGGCCAAAAATGCGCGCGTCCATCGGGTCGCGTCGACAAAGAACCACTTGCACTCGTTCCAGCGAAATCAAACTGAAATTAGCCGCGAAGACGACTGTATCAGCTCTCCTTCTTTCATTTCCTTGTTATAAATTGTTAGTTCACAGTCAATATGTAAGCGCTGCAGAATTACCGCCTGCTGTCACTACATGGCCATCGACGGAGGTACTCTAGTTGTAGAAAACTGCTAGACTTCTTGTTTTATCGAAGCTCCCAAGACAAATCATACGGTTATTAATTCAGCATTAATTCCAGGGAAGTTATTGGTTTATCTCTTCAGTCAACCCCTGTAGTAACTCACCGTACATAGCTCAATATTATCCACCAACATGGATCCGCTGCTGCTTCATCTTCAAAGTAGTGTTACGGCTCCAAATTTTCTCTTCTCTCCGTTAACTTTACTGCGAGCCGTTGCCAACAGCCTAAGTTCTCGGTCTAGGTTAAGGTTCAGTAGGTGGTATCTTGAGCCTGACGACGTGGAAAACAAAGCCGCACTCATTGTACACAAAGATACGGGCACCGACCACCGCATTAGAATTCAAAGCGTAACGTTATGCGTTCCGTCAGACTAGCCCAGGCCTGCATTTCAGTCGCGAAGCAATGATTCCATAAATTTATTGAAAAGTGGCTTGCGTTCTCGCCTTACTTCTACTTCCGTAATCAACGCGCTTAAAGCACACATGTAGGCCTCAGTAGGTTCCCGAAAGGAAAGTTTCTAACCCCAGGGTCCCAAAGCATTCAATAGGCCCACATTTCGTTTGCTGCGTCCATCGACCAGTCCCAGCTATGGGGCTGCGTGCTACTAGTGTATTTTGAAAGCTCTGGGCGCTAATTTAAACCAAGCCCAAATTTACCAAAGTTTTAAAGAAAAACAGTGTTTCTTCGGCTGCTTACAAGAGAACATTTTGGACTGTCTGTATGTCTGCCCCTCGATTCAGCCGCCCGGCCAATAGTTAAATAAGTTAGCAGGAACGGAACATCGCGAAAATCGCCTATGATGAAACAGGTACAGTGGTAGGTCGACAGTGATTGCCATAAGGAAGCGAAGTAATTGGATATGTGAAAGCTTGTCCGATTAACCTCTCGACGTTCTCCCCTCCTGCCGAGTAAAGGTGTTTCTAAACTTAAATTAAACCACTTTTCCTTTCCACAGAACAAGTCTACGCCAAAACTTCCACCTTTGGTTGCCTATTCTTTCAACTGCCTGCTTACCCTACTCCCGTTTCCCAGGGCTGGTACTATCATGTCGCTGTCATGTGGCCGGTGTACCACATCTAATTCCCTGCACAACTTTCATCTCACCGACAGCTCCAAGCTGCAGGTTCAGTTATACACCCCAGCTCTGTGTCAAGTGAACTGTAGTTAAATATACTGCGGATATGCTCCGCCTTGCCTCAAACTTGAGTACTCAAGGCTTGACTCGGATGCTTACCGACGTCCGTGACGTTTCGCAAGTAGTCCAAATATTCGGGGATCTCGGCGTACCTCCTGCCCTCACGGTTACAGTCGCAAGGAATGCCGTGGTAAACCCAAGTGGGCGTTCCAGTGGCGTCAAACTGTATGTCTGCCTCCAGGGCGTTGGCACCGCTGTTCACAAAGACGTCGACATCGTACAGCGAGTTCACCATGTGGCCGATAATGAAGAAGGGCCGCCTTTCCATCCACACCCTCTGCGAGAAAGAAGCAAAGATTCTTACTGCGTATGTTTTGCAACCATGCGGGCAGTAAGGCTTACGCTATGCGGAAAGATTGCTGTTAAATGAGCTATCAACCCGTATGTCCCCCCAGAAGCCATAGGCAGATCGAAAATTGTCTAGGCGGTTTGCGAGCCAACTATTGGCGGACAGTTTCCCGACTATAACGAAATAATCGCGGCAAAGGGGAAATAAATTACCCTCTGATTTAGTCACATTGAAACGTTTCGTTGCAGATATAGAGCAAACTCGACCTTGCCGTCTTTCCTTTAAACGTTCACAAAAAAATAAAGGTACCTGGACCCTTTAGAACAATTTAAATAAACAGGGAAAAGTAAAGGCAGAGGACCACTGCTAACGGAGCAGTGGGCCGACCACAATAATTATTTGGGTGCTCAGGGTGGTGCTAGTAAGGCTGTTACAGAGGCGAAGCACTACAAATATGATTCCTGTTCTGTCTTGGTAGCGCGGTTGGAACAGCGAATTGCAGGAGTTGCCTCCATTCCGACGAGGCAGAGGCAAAAGCAAAAGTTAGCTTGTTTAATGCGTGTAGCTACAAGAGAAAAGCGATGGTACAAGAAGACTGACGTGACTAAAACGTGACAACTCCAACGAACAGAGAAACTTCTCCGCGGAGCCCAAAGACGCACTCACTGGCTGGTCAAAAAGCGAGTCTATGTTCTCCATTGCAACGGCCAAAACGAGCGCGGGCACATTCGAATCAGTTAAACACACGCAAGCAAAAACTGTCTAAGCGTCTGCTTTCTTCGGTCAAAATCTCGTATAAACACGATAGTCCGTCTGCCGCCCCTTTCACGTAAATCTATTCAATTTTAGCGCGCTCCGCCTCTCTACGCCTCTCTACTCTCTCCATGCGCGTGCCACACGCCCTAGCGCACAATGTAGGTACTAATGCACAAATAAATACAAGGGCCCTATTCTCGACTGCACAAATTGCCGGCAATTCAGGCAATTTTCCCGAAGTCTTTGCTGATTGGCTTTCAATTTTGGTCACGTACTGCCGGTTGACAAAGCGGTTGTGTGTGCTGTCGTCATTTTGACGTTTCATATCGTTTACGGACACCAGTTCTAAGGTTTGCCTTATTTCTCGTTACTAAAGGCGCATAATTCTTGGCCGGCAATGAAAAACCTGACTAAATGCAGTGGATATGACAACGTAAGCCTGTCTTTGCTATTCAACAACAATACTGCTTGTAATACACACCCTCTCTGTGATTGGCTGGGAAGGCGTGACGTAATTTGAACAGTTGGCGGGAACGATTACGTCATGCATTAGCAACTTCAGCTGCCTAAAAGTGACGTAATGTTACGTAACAGCTTGAGAATGGCGGCTGTTTTTTTCGCAAAATAAGGCAAAAAATTGCCCCGGCTTACGGCGCCGCGAAATGTGCGGCAATTTTCAGCAGGCGCAGTTTCGCATGCACGCTGTTTAAAGCATGTTTCATACCGAAACAAATTATAGTTTCAACTGCTTCCAAGTCAGTGATCATGGAACATACAAGTAACATGCAGTATTTCGCTTTTATGTTTGGCAATAAAATAAAAATTATTTGTTTGGCGTAACCGCAACATAAGAGGGCAGTACAAGCCTCTCCATGACAAAGAGAGGCCAATGCATGGCATTTGTCCATACTTGTCCTAGTAAGCTGTTGGGTCACATGATCGAAATCGAAAGAAAAATAACAATGAAAAGTGACTATTTGGTTCATTACAGCGCTGATTTCAGTCGACCTTGACGAATGAGTGAATCGGCGACATCGGTGCGCTCCGCTGTTATCAGGCGTAGTGCTTCGGTGCCCTGATGTGTCATAGAAGCGATGGTCGCGGCCGTGTTTTTCTGTGATCACGCCATAAACTTGTAACATAGCAGCAGAAGATGGCGTGGCGGTGGTGGCGGCAGGGAAGATGATAACGCAACAAAGCTTGCATTGAAGCAGAGAGCCCAGCTATGTTAATAAAAGCGATTGAAAGAAATAAATAGATTCGATAAAAAAATTGTGTGATGTTCTTTACCTCGACATCCGCCTTTCACTCGCTTTTGGATCAACGTTGCTCGATCGCCTTGAGGTGTTGGCGCCAAATTTGGCCTCCAGAAATGTGTTTTTCTTGTCAGCCTCAGCTACCATCTTAATTTTTGTAGTACATGCCAAGTGGTTTTATATCTTTCTTGCACAATATCTGATACCTTGGTAGCGATCTTTATGAGTGACTCGTCAAATTACACTGCATGTCGTCATAGCTATAAGTGCAGCACGTCACTGATTGCTTACGTCGTGCTTACGCAAAAAAACATGGGCGAAATGCCGGCAATTTGTGCAGTCGAGAATAGGGCCCCAAGAGTTCAATACGAGTACAATAGAAACGCAAAACGCACCTCCAAAAACTGGCTACTTACTTCTGGAGCCACCTCGCGCTTGCCGTGGTAAAGACATGGTCATATGCGTTTTCAACATGACCCAGGTCCTCTGCCAGGTGACGCTAGCGGTACTGCAGTGGCGTGGTCGGTGTTGCGGTTTTTTCCGTTAGCAAATCCACGGGAATTTTTTATGCAGTGGCTGAAGTGTTCTATTTGCTAACACAAACATCTGGTATCCATGTATTCTATCATAAAGAACTGCAAATGTCTCTTATGCATTGATGTTTTGCCCCAGGTATCCGTTGACAAGCATGAACACTGCAACTGGGTGTACATGTTTAGAAATGGCTGCGTCTAAATAAACGTATCCCTCAGCCTCTGAACTTACTTTGGCCGGGTGGCTGAATCGAGGGACATACTACAGAATCGAGGGACTGAATCGAGGGACACAATACAGACATAAAGACAGACCAAACTTTGTGCGTCAAAATAGCACAAGCGAGACTATCGTCTTTAGAAGCAGTCTCACGAAGTCGGAGATGCGATGACGCAGCCGCCGCGAACAGCGCCGCATTCTCGGTGTTGCACTAGCGCCACGGAATGCACCGGCTCGCGCGCTTCAGCTCTGTGTTTGGTCTTCTTCGCCTGACATCAATCAGCTAGACTTTGCGAGAAAGTGTAACGGCGCGTCGTCGCGTTGTGCTCTGTTGAAGCTTACGCGCCGCGTCAATAAACGCACGCACGCACACACGCATGCGAACGCACCAAAGTCGATTCGCAAACCGGCAAAGTGCAATGTTTGTGGCCTGACTATACAGTGCGATTGTAATTCGGCAAGACTTGCAATGTACGTGAACTTGGTAAAATAACTTGTAGAAATACTTCCGAGAAACCTCAACTGTTCCATAAAGTTCGACGCCTTTCTGCGAGAGAAAACAACACGACACCGTCGACAAGCTATAAAAACATAATAGACGCTCTTCTATGTGTTCCTGTGTGTTCTCGCTGCTTCAAATGCGTCGGCCCGACCGTCTTTCCAGAGAAAAAGCTAGCAACTAACCAAGAAGTCACCCCTGCAGTCAGTGGAAATTATTGCTTCTGTATGAGCTCATAAGTGGTACAATGGAGTTAGAAATGCAGTAATCAGCAGTAGAAGGAAGCGTCTGTTTGAACGCACCGTAAGCATAGCCATCCAGTCTTGACAAATAAGTCAAAGGAGGCCACCACAACACACGCAACACTTCGAAGTGCTATCGCACACTCAACGAGATAACCCTACAAAAAAAAGAACTGATTTGAAGCAGCAGAACAAAGATATCAGCTGAGCCCACGTCTTTCGCATGCGGAGCCACCGCACTGCCACGTGACCAACGTATTGAGAAAGGCTGCAAGCGTTTAGAGGAATGACAAACTTTAATTATCATGCCGTAAATGGTAGAGTTCACCAGGCGATGCTGGCGGTGATTGGACTTCACGCGATAAAAGAGAGAGGAAGACCTTCGTGCTTGTCAAAATAAAGCTCTTGATGATTCGCCTAGAAGTTGGTGCGATAAGAGAGAGAGAGAGAGAGAGAGAGAGAGAGAGAGAGAGAGAGAGAGAGAGAGAGAGATAGGGGCATTTATTCGCCCAGAAGTAAAGCTTAAGTTCCCCGCTTACGATTTGTTCTTCCGGCAGATTTCGGTTCCTGCAGCTGTTTCGTCCATTCAGAAAAGACAGCCAAATCAGCGTTTCGGAGCTGCGTAGCTACGTGCCTTGTGAACGGAAAGCGCTATAAAAATAAAACTAGGCGTTAAGAAACCTTTAAATTTGATTTTGCGCTGTGCAAACCATTATCTCTAACGCAGTCTGTTGGGATTATGTCAGCCACTGTTGCGACAATGCCTTCGTCCCCTGAGTTATGTACATCTGGCGTGTAATCTTCGCGCCGTAAGGGTTGAGGTCGTGGTTCTGACGGCAGCGAGCGCTACCTCTGAAAGACCGTACGACCGTATTTGGTTCTCTTGAATATTATTCTTAGGTGTACTTTCTTGTGCAACCACGTCTCAGAGCGGGCGCTGAGGAAGAGGCTTCAGAGTCCATCGTATTAGAGACCGAAGAGAAATACAGAAACGTCCCCAGTGTAACGATTGTGTCCTCTTATTACAATATTCATAATTGCTTCCCGAAGGTGTTTTTTTTTCCGTTACTAGAGGCTTGGCTTACCGCCATTGTTAGCATTGCACTTATTCTTATAGCGTCAACTTGCTCTGCTACTTCTGTAATCAGCCGGCAAGTTGGTTTCAAACGAAAGTCCTACCATCCCATAGCCAGTTAAGCGTTGATTCGGTGCCGAAATATGCTTTAATTGCCGAGAAATTGCTAATAAAACTCTGATGAACCGTCACACAAATAACGGCTGTGCGTCGCGATAAATCCGAAGCAAGCCAGGCAGCGGTTATGAACAGCGGTGTAGGAGCAGCGGTGTTTGGTCAGCTTCGGTCAAATCAGTCGTGCTTTCCCGAACTCCGCTTCCTTTGCAGCTCTCGACCACTAAGCAAAATGTTCCGTCATGAAACCCGTGATCAGCATTGACGCTTTGTTGAAGAAAAACATGTCCTCGTAAGGCCCCCCGGATGTTGGCGTTGAACCAACCACTCAAGCGTAGCTCGCACGCTCCCTTCATCGAAAAGTGGTACCGCCGCTCCAAGTATGGCCTAGCAGGGCCATCTAGCGGAAGCCAGGAAATACGTTGCTCATGCCAGACGATTCAAGCACTTCCGGTGAAAGTTGCGCTGTATAGCCACTGGCAGCGGTACGTGTCTTCATGTTTTAGCTATTTTCTACATTGCATTTTTTTAAACCTCTCCATAAGACTGCCACATTTTTTTCTCCCGGGGGGCTAATCAGTCAATATAGGGCACCTTGTATTTTGAGTTCAGTGTTTCTTGACATCTTTGTGATGGGAACCGCAAGCTAAGGGCGGGGACAATAGAACAAAACAAAAATTACATGAAGCGGTCACACTATCATGGTGCCTACCATGCTTGCCTACCTGGTCTACTATCATGATACCATGCTTCATTGTTCGGTTCAGCGAGACATGGAAGTGTCGTCTTCGTTCTCGTTGCCTTCCCTTGTCCCAGTCGTTAGTTTCCGCTTCTAACCACTCCGATTACCGCCTGGCCTAAGCTTCCGGTTTTGCGAATTCCTTGCAAATCAGTCTTCCCCACGTGCACGCCTGATACAAACAAATCACGTAACTGCTAGGTTTATATGCGGACACCTTGAGCACCACGTCTGTCAGCAAAAATACGCTATGTCACCCGCACAAGCAAGACCTTTACCTTTATAAGAAGATAAAGACAGACCTCGCACTCCTTGACCTGTGTGTTCTTTAGGCTAGATGCTAGATCAAATGCTAACACGGGTGTAAGAGGCAGTCTTTCGTAATATACTACTTGATCGCAACCTGTTTCGAAAGAACGCGGTTGGCAAAACGTGTAATACTTCGGTGGAACGGGAAGGGTTTCAGTTCTTGATCCCATTTTAATAACGAAGTAGCAATGTTTGTAGTAAGCTGAATGCCTTGAAAAACACGGTGAACCTATTGAATACGTCGAGGCTATCAGTGGTGCAGTTGAGTACAATTCTTACCGTCCTCATTATTTTTTTTCTCGTTACGCCGTTTTCGCCTCCCTTCGTATTTTATCGTCGCTCTTGCAAGCTGTACGTATTTGCTATAGGCGTAAGCGTGCTTCGGTGCTTCTGTAATTACCATACTCTTATTACTCATGTAGACCTCAATTCATGTCTTTAACACACGTCTCTAATTAGAAGGCTGCACTGCCAAACTTCTTATTATCTTTGAGCCTGGTTTCAACAGGTAAAGTGGACAGGATGCCGCCATGAGGTTTTCTCAAAACGGTTGTAGACACTTTTAACTTTCTTACTGTGCGGATACCATCGAAATATCTGCCGAGTCCTTCAAGAAATTTTGTGACGAACACCAGATCTGAGACTCTACTCCAGGCTTTTTATCGCCAGCCTTTCTCAGACGACTGTAAGAGAAGTGTTCTAAATCCCGTTATGCCAAAGTGCGTTGGGCCCAATACGAAACTAATTTCTTAAGGTTAATGAATGAAAACTTCAGGCTGAAACACGGCTTCGCAATAAAGAATCCCATTTTTAAGTTTCTATCATTGTACCCGCCGCGGTGGCTCAGTGGCTAAGGCGCTGCGCTGCTGAGCACGAGGTCGCGGGTTCGATTCCCGGCCGCGGCGGCCGTTTTTCTGATGGAGGCGAAAAGCAAAAACGCCCGTGTGTACGAGATTTCGGCGCACATTAAAGATCCCCAGGTGGTCAAAATTAATCCGGAGCCCTCCACTACGGCGCGCCTCATCGCCTGCGTTGCGTCGGCGCGTTAAACCCCACAATCAATCAATCAATCAATCACCGTTTCTATCGTTGTCGCGTATGCAACCAATTAGAGACCATTGATTACCTTTGGGGTTGTGTTGTGACCCGGTAATTTTAAAGGTAGCTTTTTTTGGGGTCTCTTTGGACGCGAAAATTTCAATGGCCCCTATGTCTGTCTTCTGTCTGTGGGTCCCTCAATTCAGCCGTCCGGCCAAAGTTTAGGCAAATACTGAATGAGATGTTTACGTACTTAAAGCCATTTCTAAATGTTTACATCTGGTGCAAATATTCATACTGGTCAACATTGTTAGGCAAAAACAAGCCATTGCGCATATTTAACAGGTGATATTTGCAGCATTTCTTTGTTAGAAAAACAAGTGGCTACTCGATTTTTGCGATATGAAATAAGGAATACTGCAGACTCTGGGCTAAGCACAACGCCTAGGCAGTGGTGGCGCCACCTGGCAATGGCCCTGGGTGCGCACGTCTGTGTGTTTCTCAGGGCCACTGCCCCCTGACGCCATCGTGTAACCAGAAGCATCTTCGCCGGTGCGTTCTGTGGATAGTATGCATACGTTGTAGCAGAGTACACAAAGCTCTCGAAAGCACGACGACAGATCACGCGGTTTTCCACCCTTGAGCGACCATTGTAGTGGTCATGAAGCCCCAGGTCTACATGGGAAAACATAACCGCAAAACTCGAGGAAAATGCCAAAGAGGACGTCGTGGCGGAGAAGCGCCGGCGTGCCGACCCCCGTCATCTCACGCGTGCCCAGACGACGTCCGATCAATGTGCCGAGCGGCTACTGAAAGACCGCGAGGCGAGGTGCCCCCGGAAGCAACCCGACGCAAACCAGGCGCGCGAAACGCGAATCGTCGGTTTTCCACTTTCAGCGACCATGGCAGCCGTCAAAGGTGCCAAGTCTACACGCGAACACATGCCCAAAAACTCGGGGGAAATTTTGGTCTCTCCGCATGTATGTGTCTGCCTGACATTTGAAGCGAAGCAAGCAGATACGCGGCAAATTTCTTTCTGCGACATTTCGCAACGCACTCTTACAAAGACACGTACTCAATGCACAATTGTGTTCTTGGCTTTTTCAAGATGTTATTCGGGTGCCCTAGGATCCCTTTTTGTGTCAAGGCTGTAAAGCTTGTGGAAATTCCGCATGAATGGCCGGCATGCAGGATTTCCGGCGGAACCCCGTCGGCTAGTAATTGCGGTATTGAGAAACTCAGAAAGAGTACGTGAGTAGCGTTTTCCGCACCCGGCTGTTGGTTTGCAGTAGCACTGCGATGCATTACCACCGCGCTGTTTTTTTTTTTTTTGTCCGGACTTTGCCATATTCACAAACATCAGCACGGGACAACACGGGACAACAGGAGACAATACAATGCCACAATACAATGCCCCAAAAGATTTCAGAGCAGTCTATGCTTCGACGCGTGCCAACCCGCTATTCCTAGGCTCTTAGACTACTCTAGGCGTAGGCTCTTAGACTTTGAGCGTTTCAACATACAGCAACGCAGTCTCACGAAAAAACTGCCGCGCCTGCCGACCACACACATCACCATAAAGACATTCCTTGGGTACTCTTCAAATACTGTGGAGACCGAGAACCATTAGCAGATCGCACTGCAGATGGAGGCGAAAAGCAAACACGACCGTGTGCACGAGATTTCGGCGCACGGTAAAGATCCCCAGGAGGCCAAATTATTCCGGAGCCCTCCACTACGGCGCGCCTCATCGCCTCCATTGCGTCGGCGCGTTAAATCCTACAACCAATCAATCAAATGAGATCGCACTGTACGCCCTCCTAGTTTTCTATTGGGAGGTACCGAATGCCATGCGGATCGAACGGAAAAAAACTAGAGAAGCTTGCATTCACGGGCTAGACTTGAACGGCGAAGCTGTTGTCGGTGATCATTGACGCACACAAAGTTGAGTTTAGTATCGTTGTGGTGTCGTGGTTGACGTCGGCGGCATGGCATTTCAATGACCTTATGTTGAACAATTCTGGTGTTCGTCGTTTTGGTCAACGTTTTCGTACATCACTCTGCAAGCGCGGCTTATCGTCTCTAGCAAGTGCTTTGACCGCTGAGCCTCTCGAAGCGCGGCCTATTACTGCCGCACTATAAGGATTCAATGGAAACCTTCAGCAGCTTCTACATTCAAGTCAGGGCTCTTCTACAGTACAGAGCGCATGCGCACGACGACACGAGCGCGAATGAAAAAGGGGCGTTTACGCTATGGCATCTTTGTCGTTCCGAGCAATTGTTGCCACGATACGATGAACACTGGAACTTTTTCTGGCCAATGTTGTCCAACCTTTCTAAGTGGGTATGCGTGGCTTGACGAACAGGCGCTCGAGGCAAGCGTGCATGAGCCCTCGGCATTTTCTTTGTATTCTTGAAACTGCAGACAGCATACAGTAAACAATTGGTTCACCAGCTTCGCTGTTAAAATCTATGTACTGCAAGCAACCCGAAACCATAGAACATGTCTTCGTACACTGCCGGAAGAGTGCACTTCTTGGACATCTCACTGTGTAATGTTGCCTCCAGCGTTGCCTGCGCACGTTGCCAGCAGTACCAAAGTTATCGCTGTTCTTTTCTTGTGGCACAAACCCACTGAGGGATTGGCGAAGAATCTGAGACTCGGAGGGGCTGATGTTCCCGCTTGACAAAACTCACAAAACAATTAATTGGAAACTTAAAATTGGAAGAATGATGCGCCCCCCGTGAAAACCGAATGTGATGGCACATGATTGCGGTAGGTGCACACCAGCCGCGCATAACCCTGATCCTATAGAAGCTGTAGTTGGTAGCAGTATGCTTGCTGACGTAATTTCCGCCGTAACAGAAGACACAAACACGGTGTAGCAGAAAAGAAGCCGCTCGAAGTAATTCCCGCCAAAACACTCGCAAATGAAAGCAAAATAAGGCAAATACGATGTATCAGGAAAAGGGCCGCGCGCCACATGCCGCAGCAAGCTAGTAGTGTGGGCGGCAGCGACGAGCGAAAAACCATTTGCGCAGGCCGCCGAAGGCGACGACCGAGGCAGCGAAGGGCCGTCGCCGTCACTCCCTTTTTCCCGGTCAGAAGTGAGCGATCCAGCGAGCTCACCATCCGGCCCAGCAGCAAGCGACCCCGACGAGCGACAGCGACGGAAGAAGTTGATGCCAGTGTATTGTTTTCATTTGTTGCTGTCGCCCACACTGTTTGCTGCACCCACTGAGTTACGTTTTTCGTGTAATTCGCTTGTCGCCGTCGCTGCATGAAGTTACCCCTTAGGCAAGTTGGAATGGGTATCACCAGCCCGCTGTCTTCAAGACACATAAGCAGAGTTAAGTGCACTCCAGATTTTTTATGGTAATCGGTAGCGTGGCGGCTACTCCAGAGTAACAGCTTCCTTAACCACGTGAAGGGTCGCGTATAACCTGATCAGCGGTGCTCATTGCACCATGCGTGACAGCGACATTACTTTTGTTTCTCTAGAGTTTGTTCGTTGATTATGCCTCACGGATCCTCAAACACCTACAGTTAAGTGTTCTCGACAGACACAAACATCGCTGACCTCTGCGGAATACATTGTCACAAAAACGTTTACGTCCAGGTACATATGTTCACCATGCGATCCTTGATACTGATCAATTGTATCGCAGCTGTGCAAAAAGCGCCCCTTAAGATATCACGGCGAGCCGCAAACTTACAATCAAACAAGATACTGACCGGCATCGTTTCGATATTGTAGTGACGGTTCAGCTTTGTCAGATGCGTACTCCGTTTCCGCGCTGCTTCTCCCGGTTTCTTGTTCAGCAGACTCTCGGGTCGACCTCGTTCATTCCGTTTCAGCGCCGGCTTAGCGCTGATAAAGTTGGTTTCTCGTTTGACTGGCGTTCTTGTTACCTTCACAAAGGAGATTTGTACGACTGCGTTAATTAGTTATGTTTATACAACATGGTTTCAACTGCGCAAAAATAAACAGTGGAATAACGGAAGAACCGACAGGACACACCGCAGTAGTCCTGTCTTCGCCTTCGTCAAATTCCTGGATAGTTAAAAACTATAATGTCTAATCATCAACCAGCTCAACAACGCACTTTAAGCTACTAGGTTCATTTGCTGCGGTTTCTCAGTGGAGCAACAAAGCGTCGAGGATCTGACCTCATCCCTGAATCTCCGGTCGAACTACTCACCTTCGACAAACTGCATTTATTTGCACGACCACGGGGTTTTTATCCTTTCAGGGTAGCCCCTCGGAAAGGGTTTCAGAAACGTTGTCAACATATCTTTCAATCTGGGTCAAACGGCACACTTCATTTCGCCATTCCTGATTCCTTGAGTCACAAATGCAAAGCTGCTTCTGCTTTGTTCGTGGCGAGCGGTCTCTTTTCCTTAACGCATGTTATCGCCAACCGCCGCCAGTATCGGTAATTGTCTCCTTTGCACACTGTTTCCTTTGGCTTGAGTTAACATGGTTGTTCAGTGCCTGTCTGCGACGAGTATTTGAAACACTTACCTGGCCGATAGCCAGACTCAGGGTTCTTACAAATGCCTTTGTGTTTAGCCGTTGCCCAGTGGCTGTTTACGACGAGCATTTTCAGTTTTTTTAATTGAGTACCCTAAGGGCCCGTAAATGGGTATAACATAGCGGCATAGGGGTTAGAAAAAGAGCACAACGCTATATCATAGTTGAACGAAGAGTGACACTTAGAGTACAACGATATCTCTTGCTCGAGGCTTTTCTAAGCACTTATCTGGCCCTCAGCCAGGTTCTGTATTTTGATAAATGTCTTCGGAAGGCGAACGAACGCGGAGGAGTTAATGCTGTTGCTACCGACGAAAAATAGCTGTTAATGTGCCCGAAAATGTTTTTAGGCAATTATTAAGGCAAACGCTTTAGCTGCCCCAATCTGCGAAAAACCGTCGTTGTTATTGTCTGTAAGGAAACAGGCCGCAACTTTAAAGAGTAAATACATAAAACAGACATGTGTGATCCCATGGGATATGAACTCGGGTCTGGCATTAGCAGCCCAGTGCTCTAGCAACTGTGCAAGCTCCGTTTTTCTCTTTAGAGCATTTGAACAATCCCAACCGTCAGTGTAGGTTCAAAAACCGCTTAACAAACTTTGCTTGTGGATGCTATTGTAAACATCGAAAACCGGCAGTTCTCCCGAAATGGGCAACCACACAATCTTCGTCCATTGCATATAAATTACATCTTTCAGCGTACTGACATTCTGAGCAAAGTACTTGCCGAATGTTTCCCCGTTATCATGGCGGTGGCGCATTGCCATAAACTCGCCATGTGGCGTGTAGGCCCACAAGCATTAATAGATAGTACGGTACATTGCCATCAACTCGCTATGTGGCATGTAGGCCCACAAGCATTATTCGACAGTACGGTACATTGACATGTTTGTCGACTGGAATTAGGCAGAATAAATGCGGTGTCACGGGTTAGCCGTTTTTCTGTGCCTGCCTAATTACGTTCCCCAAAAATGGCGACGGCTTAGCCCAGCTAACCCGGGATATGCCAAACGAAAGCTTGGTCTAGACGGGTTAAGTCTTCGTTTCACTTGGTTAAACTTTGATTTACCTGTAATGGCTACACTTAGTCGTACAGTTGTCGTTAAGCCAAGTGTAATGGTTGTGCCTAGGCCGGTAGCTAGATATGTCAGTGGTTAGGCTTGTGTGGACACTCATCTTTAGACAGACTAAAAGACTACGCCGAACGGGTGGATCTTCTTCGGTCTCCGACGCTAGCTTCGCGCTTGGAATTCCGGACCCTCTCCTGTGAAGCAGATCGCCAGGCGATATCCGCAGGGTGGTCAGACGGCGTTTGCTGGCGACGACTCAAAGCCTCCAGCTCCCGCGCAAAGCTCAAACACGACGGCCCGGCCTGGTTCTCATTCACAACGGAGATCGCACTGACTAGACGAACCCGACCCTTCTCTTAGCCAGGCGCGAGACGAGTCGCGTGGTCATGCCGCGAATCAGCTGTGGAGAGCGCATGCGCCAAGCCGGCAGTGGACGTGGCGAGTCATGTGATGCGTTGCCAAGGCTACGGTGCATCTGCGGCCAAACGAAGACCAAATCGCTCGTGACGGCGAATTTCGGCTCGACTAGGTTATTTAAGCTTTGCTTTAAAAATACTGCATTCCAGCTATGAAAACGCGGTCTATGGTTTTCTGTTTCCGACACAAAAGGCAAACTGTTCTCCATGCTACGAACAACAATTCTTCAGCCATCTATGTTTTGACTGGCAGTTACCAATAAAGTTTTGAAAAGAAAGTTGTTTGTTATGCATACTAGGACTGCCATTTTTTGGCGCGACACATCTTGCCCTGGGTCACTGCAATTCGTAGTTGGGTCCAGCGAGAGTGGGAAAAGAACATTTTTAAATCTTCTGATCGACATTTTCTTGAAACACTAGAAATATAATAGAGATAAAAGCTGCTACAGAGCAATTTTAGAGATTTAACCGCTTCCTTCAGGTAACCTTTGAAGGTGTAACTATCGTCCACATTTGAAAGAACAAACTGCGGTAGTGCACCTATTAATAGACCTTGCGGATGTGTGCGAAGAACAGGATCACTCGCATGCTGCCGAAAAGTTGCCGCAAAAAAAAGTTCCATAATGCTACCACTGCCAATAGTATTCTCCGAGATATTCGTACCGCTGGTTCTCTGCCTTTGAGGAACTCAAATACACGCAGAGAAAATACCGTGTAATTTGTGCATCGTAACGCGCGAACACTCTATTGTTTGCAGTACGAGGCATAGCTTGGCATCGAAGACCATGTCGCAGACGGTGGCACGAGCCAATACAGATAGGCTGTGGCCACGCAAAACTCCACCCCACTTCGGCGTATTTTCACGCAATCTTATCCATTGTTCCTTGCGATTTTGCTGCTGTCTTGGTAGCAAATCAAGGGGAAACCACCTCTCCCGGCCTTGAAACCTCCTTTAGGTGGCGTTGGATAACGCCGCTCGGCTCGTCTTGTGCCGGCTCAGGAAGACACCAGCGACACTGTCGCTCCAAGAGCCCTAACCAGATGGGATAACGCCGCTCTCCTCCTCGCCGCTCGGCTCGTTGTTTCGTGCCTCTGAAGACAAGGCTGCACAGAGGAGAGCTCGCGACGCCGAACGTAAACGGCAGCGTCGAGCAGAGGATTCTTCGATTGAAGAACGAGAAGCCGCTTTGAAATGGCAGCGGCGAGTAGCTGATCCACATGGCGTTTGGTAACATGACAACGCTTCGAAACGCCAGCGTCGAACAGCGGATTCCTCGCTTCGAGAACGAGAAGCTGCCAAAGGTTCCCCACTACTCGATAAATAAAGAAGACATTTAATACGCTACTACACGTGACTTTACTCTAACCAATTAACACGCTACTACTCCGAGGCTTTGCATCCACTCAGGGTTCCCACGTGGGAGGATGGTGTAATTTTTTTCTCCAATTTCTTTCTTTCTTTGTTTGAAAAATCTGTACCTGTTTCAACGCCAACAAATGACCTACTGCATTCAACGAGCCCCTCATTTTCCCTCTCTAAATATATAGTATAAGTAAACAGTCGATACACACCAAGACGAATAACAGTTTTACTCACGTAGCAGTAATGGGACTTGCCTTTATCAGAGTACACCTACATGATGTTACTTCCACAAACATTTTTAACATATTTCTCATGTATTTGTGCGGAGAAAACTGTTAGAAGGAGAGAAAGATGTTTCGGAAAGGGAGAGCATGCGTGCAGTCGGGCTATGCCCGTGGAACAATTACAAAAAAACCAGAGAGAGAAAAGGCGTTGAATTAACAAGGCAGGTCTCAAGATTGCACGACGACATGGCAACGCACGCGCTATAGGATGCAAGTTCAGGTACCGAGGATGCGTGGACAACTGCGGTTTCAAAAAAAAGGGGAATGTACACAATAAGGTAATTAGTCGGTGGGGAGACAGGTTCGGACAGATTCATAAAAGCATGCAGGAAGACTGTATTTTGGGTATGCCCTTCACCACTTGGGACCAGCACATCCATCGTGCCATCACATCCAACGACCACAAACATCCAATTTCGTGCCGTTACATCCAACGTGCCAGCACATCAATCGTGCCATTACATACAACCAGCAGAAACATCCAATTTTGGCCACTGCATCCAACGTGCCATTACATCCAGCGAGCCATTATATCCAACGTGCCATTACATCCATCGAGGAACTTTATCCAAAGCTGTGTCATTACATCCAATTTCGGCCAGCACATCCAATGCGACACCACATCCAACGCTTCATTGCTTCCAGCGCGTAATACCCTGTATAGCCTAACATAACTACATTTCTAGGCTCATCTCAACGCAGTCTGACTGAACTCCGCGAATGGAGTGTTTTAGCGTAGCGGACAGCGTGATCTACGCTACCCCTTTCCTTGCACGTGTACCTGTTGTTTGGTACGAGGAATAATTGCCCCGCTACGGTTAATCAATCCTAATTAGAGTGCCGCCGTGAAAACGGCAGGTGGTGCAGCCGGGTTTTTGAGAGACTGGGTTTTGTAAGAAACAAAACATCGACTTTTGTAACAATTTAGTGCTACAATTCCGACTGATTTTTTTTTTCTAACTGCAGCGTTAACCATCGCATTCTCATTTATAAGTTAGGTGTTTACTGTGCTTAAGAGCACGACAGAGCGCTTATCAACGGAGGAAATATTTTCCGCAGCAATCATGCGCGTCAGAGCAGCGTACCCGAATTTGAGCGAGGTTGGATCACGGCTGACTAGTACTTCTACGGCTCACATTCAGTACTTCTGTAAAAAGAACTTCGCTACTCAAAAAAAATTTAATATACGTCTTAAAGTAATTAAATAATCATGAATAACATTTAAGTGAAAAGCAAGCTAATGAAGAGGATTGAGAAACTATCCTTAAGAAATATTTGCGTGCGAATTCGCTTGAAATTATGCGGATTCATAAGTAGACGTCAAATAATCACAAGAGCACAGATGACGTCTTAAAAAAATAGATCTTGGAGATCCTGTCTAGAAACAAATCAAAATAAAAACAAGAAAGACACACATTTAAATGTTCATGCACCGAAAGCTCCTTAAAATCCGTAATTTTTTAATTTGGACCGATATTTTGGACCGAAGGGGCTGCCGAGTCCCGATGGGCGTTCGCCGTGGGGGTCAGCCACCTGTCTTTCCCGAATTCCTCTCGACGCACGGGAAGTTGGCAACGAGCGTACATTGCGCCTGCTTGCGCGGGAGCTCGCCCAAATCTCTCGCCCTTGGATCGGGCTACCGGTGCCCTTCTTGACGCTAATTACGCGCTGCAGCTTCGGTTTACCAAAGCAACCCACTTGGGGTGCAAAGGCACTATTTTTTTCGCAGGACGCGCGGAAGTGCAAAAAAAATTACGTGGGTGACAACGGAATGGAAAAGGCGAGGTTGCAGATTTTAAAAATATCCTCAGAAGGTTCAAAAAATAGAGCGCGACTTGGACAACGACGGTAAAGAAGGACGACGGGAGAAGCGCTCACTCGCAACTAACATTTATTGAGGCATCGTCTCATATTTATACATGAATCATCAGGAGCATGCGCACGCGCACTTCGGTATTCTACATGGAACGCATCAACCAGATAACATGATCAAATTGACGTTTTCAAAAAAATTCCCCGCATTTCCCCGAGGGGAAGAATGTGAAAGTGCGAATGCACGAGTTGAATTTGCGCGGTTCGGTAATGTTCGCGAAAGAGAGATCACACACACACACACAACTACAAAGAAAGAAAGATGCATTTATTCACAGACACCTAGTTGTGTTGTCGTTGTACTTGATTGCTAGAGCGGATCTCAGCTTTGAAATTTCGTGTCAGTACTCCTTTAAGCGGGTGCATTAGCCCTTCTCACGCCCGATTCTTGGCCAATCCCCCACGTGGGTATGTGCCATGTCAGCGGCCAGGCAGCGCGCGCCCATCTCCCCCCGTTGCCAAGGAAGACGAGGAGATTCTTGGCCAATCCCCCACGTGGGTATGTGCCATTTCAGCGGCCAGGCTGCGCGCGCCCATTTCCACGTGCGCGGACATCGCTGGTGGACGCAGGTTCAGGGTCGCTTAAGAAGTGCATTGCACTTAAAACTCAACCTCGCTGGCACGCAAAAACACCGAGGTATGGCTGACGCACTTGTCGCCTTTCTGTTTAACATCAAACGCTTCCAAGAGCTCCCTCGCAACTGTATTATCACTCCTGCCGAGACTTCTAATCTGCTCAAAGAAAGTTCCGCATTTTTCCAAAGGACTGAGAGGCCTGCAATCTGGCAATGCGCGGGTAAATGCGCGCGCGTATCATTGTTAAGAGAAGAACTATGCTCGCGTGCCCGGTCATTCACACATCTGCCCGTCTGGCCGATGTAGGCCTCGGCTTGGCGGGCGTGGGCCCATTCATTTCAAAGTTGCACAAATAAACATACTAAACGGAAAGTTTTGTTCATCATTTACTTGGGTCCCTTGCATATTGCATTCACCAGCTACCAGTCTGGCCTTGGTAAAAAAAAAGAAAAAAAATTGTTATTGGTAGTATATTATACTAGCAAGCAAAAAGAAGTGCCATGGTGGTGCCGATGAAGAACCGGCGGCCATCCGCCATCGGAATTCCGATGGCACTCTAAGAAATGCGGCCCTGCTGTGGCCCGAGGTTGGCCGGGTTGGCCATTGAGGTAGGCCCAACGTTTGGGGCCATAGGTTAGCCCGCCGGAGGCCAGTGTCAATCCCCATGGTTGGCCCAACCTATTTTGCCGATCCCGGGCCAACGTCGGCCACTTTGGCCAACGCCTGATGGCCCACGGTTGGGCCAAGCAAATTAATGAACGTGATAAAAAATAATGAGCTCGCCAGTTTTATTCCAGGGATCAGCACGTTAGCTTCCCGTAACTTTTTATTGATACGAAGGGTCGCTGACCTAAACCTAAAAAGGCGAGGGTGTAGATTTAAAAAAAATCCTCAGAAGGTTAAAAAAATAGAGCGCTACTTGGACAACGACGGTAAAGAGGCACGACGGGACAAGCGCTCACTTGCAACTAACATTTATTGAGGCATCGTCTCATATTTATACATAAATCATCAGGAGCATGCGCACGCGCACTTCGGTACACTACATGGAACGCATCAACCAGATAACATGATCAAATTGACGTTTTCAAAATCTCAAACTCGCTGGCACGCAAAAACACAGAAGTATGGCTGACGCACTTGTCACCTTTCTGTTTAATATAAAACGCTTCCAAGAGCTCCCTCGCCACTGTATTATCACTCCTGCCGTGACTTCTAATCTGCTCAAAGAAAGTTCCGCATTTTTCCAAAGGACTGAGAGGCCTGCAATCTTGGCAATGCGCGGGTAAATGCGCGCGCGTATCATTGTTAAGAGAAGAACTATGCTCGCGTGCCCGGTCATTCACACATCTGCCCGTCTGGCCGATGTAGGCCTCCCTGCATGAAACCGGTATCTCGTAGACTACCCCTACGTCACAGGGCAAAATGCGCTTGGCATGCTTCTTTTCGCACTTCTTCGGTTTGGGCTTGCCGGAAATTTGCGCACACAGGCGGCCAAGTTTTTGTGGAGCAGAAAACACCACCGGCACTTGCTACCGTTCTGCCACTTTCTTCAGGTTGTGCGTAACTCTATTTATATAGGGCAGAACAACAAGCTTCGCCTTAGGTTGTTCTGGCCGCTTCGCACCTACTTGGCCTTTGGCTTTCCGCAGCAAGGCTTCCGCAACACACACCAAGACATAGCTCGGGTAACCGACCGACAGAAGTCTCTTCAGTTGAGAGTCAAAGCTCTCTTGAACAGCATGCGCATAGGACTTCTTCAGTGCAGATTCTAAAACCAGAGACGCTATGGCGCTTTTAACAGTCTTTGAATGAGATGATGAAAATCCAGAAGCTGTTTACGGGCACGCGGGCGGTAGACCCAACAAACATGGTCGGATGAAAACTTAAAATTAATATCTAAAAACTGCAGGATGTCATCACTGGGAACCTCGTGTGTAAATGCAAGACCCTTCCCATGGCGGCTAAAATTCTCTAAAATTCCTTCTGCGGTTGCAATGTAGTTAGGTGAACAATTTTTTTTAAACAACTAAAAAATCGTCGACATATGTAAACACACGCGGAACAACATCCTTGTGAAAACTTAAAAGCAAGTCCTTGTCAACACTAGCAAGAAAAATATTGCATAAGGCTGGCGCAACGCATGACCCGATTGATATACCTTGTTTCTATATATACGTGCGTCCTTCGAAAGAAACAAATGTTGCGTCCAGATAAAAATAAAACAAACACATAAAACAATCCACCGACATACCACAAGAATTCTGGAACTTGACCACGCCGTTTACATCAATGCAATGCCTAACAGACTAAAACAGTTCTGAGTGCGGCGCAGAATAGAATAAATCTTCAACGTCAACAGAAAAGGCAAACCACACCCAGTAGTCATTTTTAATATAATCTATTACTTCAAGAGAATTCTTGGTGATAAATAGGCCGTCGATGTTAAGGCTACCGAGATGCCTCTTTAAAAACCGGCTTAAATGCGACTGCCAAGCTCCGCGCTCACTAATATTATACCGAAAGGGCATCTTATCTCTATGCGTTTTAGCTATGAAAAACAGGCTGTGATCATGTTATCTGGTTGATGCGTTTCATGTAGTGTACCGAAAGCGCGTGCACATGCCCCTGATGATTCATGTATAAATATGATACGATGCCTCAATAAATGTTAGTTGGAAGTGAGCGCTTGTCCCGTCGTCCTTCTTTACCGTCGTTGTCCAAGTCGCGCTCTATTTTTTGAATAATAATGCAACAACTTGTCCAACATATTTGCTTAATGAAGTTCTTCAGAAGGTTCCTCAGAAATCCTCAGGCGTTCAGAAACGGCCACGGGAGCAAGTCTTGATGCGACTGATCTAGGTCACAGCTCCGGACGAACTCGTAGAAGAATGCGCCAGCGGTAGTAAGAAAAGCCGCCTCCCCACTGCAGCGCACTAGGGGTTTGCCCTCCGCTCCCACCCAAGACCCTCCCCGAAGCTCAGGAAGAGGACAGGAATTTGTTTCGCTGAAGCCGCGTAAAAAGCCGCAGGCTAGGCTGATACAAAGGGTTGCCACTCACTGCCCCCGCCGACAAAGGGGTACACAACAAAGCAATGAGAAGAGAAGGGGTCATGGGTCTATCGACGCAGCCATCATTACATCTTTCCTCTTCAGAAGGGTTAGCAACTATATTCAACGTGCCATTATATCCAACGTGCCACTACATCCAACGCGCCATCACATACAGCGGCAACTACATCCAACGTGCAGCTACATCCAAAAGCGTGTCAACACATTCATCGTGCCATTACATCCAACGAGCCAACACATCCAACGTTGGATGTAGTGGCACGTTCGATGTACTGGCTCGTTGGATGTGTTGAGTCGTAATCGCCCTCGATTGCCCTCCACGGATGGTAAGAATAGATGCGGTACACAAAAGAGCATTGCACAATGAGCTAGCAACCGAACAGGATGTAGGGAAGCCCTGCATGTGGCCTGCACCCGCATACACCAGGGAAGTGCGCGTACAGCTTGCGACGATGTGGTTTCAAAAGAGAAGGGAAATGTATGCAAAGGAGTCATTACTGGAACGGGAGTCAGGCGCGGAGGGATACATACAGGCAACAAAAGAAGGTCGCCTTTTTGTGCGCCCTGCTTGACGGATGGGAGAAAAATGGGTAGGGTGCACCAATCACGAAGGGTTAAATGTTGCAAAGTGGCGGGGGGGGGGGGGGGTGGGGGGAGGCGGAATACGACCTCTTTCCCAAAGAGAGATCGCGTTGTCAAGGCGGACTAGGCTAATAAAGCTGCTGTACTTCCTGACAAGGCCCGAATGAGCTACTGGACAATGAAAGTGAAACTGTTTAGTGGCGGAATAGCGTTTGTGCGAATTTTCATGGGAAACTCAAGGCCCAAGCAGCCTTGGCCGAATTGGCAACACAACGGGTGCTGGTCGGTGGCCAATGGAGTCGGCCTGCCGGTCCAGGTCAAACGTTGGGCTGTGGTCTGTGGCCAACCAATCGGGCTTTAGGTTGGCCGTTTTTCTTCAGTCGTTTTTCTTCAGTTTTTTCACGGTGCTTCACGTGTAAGAGCGAGAAGTTAACCTTACCTCGGGCAGCTACGCGGCCAACCACATGTACAACCGCCACAAGCAAAGCCCCAAATATTCACTAGCCTTTAGGCTTTATTTTGTTCTTTTGAAATAGTAGCACGCTTCAAATACTGGTGGTGGCGCAAAGAAAAGTTTAGGAAGGTTATTTTTTTGCGGTTTTCATCCGTGCAGAATGCGACGCCATATTTGATGGTGTAAACATTGGTGCTAAAAATTAGACTTTCGTCCTCCATACATCATACATGCAAAATAGTTAATAGCTGCAAATAAAACCTGACGTTTTTATTTTTATCTTTTTTTCTGTCAAATACGAGAACATCGGTGGAAATAGCGGCTGTAGCAACGGCCTCAAAGGGACACTGAAGTGAATTTGTCAAGCTCCCGTTTTTGCTTGCACTGCGTAGACTGGCTCAAATTAGCACACTTTTCATCGTTTATCCGGTTGACAAATCGGTAATTATTTTACAAAGCGCGAAAGAAGAAAAACTGCCACGCGCGGTTTGCGGCGGCCGCACCAACTAAGCTGTGACGTTGGGAGGAGGGGGCACCGTGATTGGACGATGCGCAAGGTTAGCAATCAAACAAGTTTCGGTTTCGGTTCTCTAAAACAACATGTTTGACATCCGATGGCGTCGTTGGATGGGCATTCTCAATATCCCAGTAATCGTAGTGACGCGCTTCTGCCATGTTGTCGGCTGTAAAATGCATAAGATAAGCCTCCCAGGACGGCTTGGAATTGTAGCATTCACTAGCTGAGGCCTACGCAGTGCATGAACGCCCTCCGCATCCCCGCAGACGTTCAAATACATGCGCTTTTCCTCCATATTTGGAGCTTTCATCACTCATGCCTGTATCGTAAAAAGCGTGTTCGCACCAGGCCAAGGATCTGTTGATTCTGGCCTGTGCCCGCAAGCAGTCGGTGCTTATGGCAACAGGGCGCCAACGAGAACTCGCTAGCGCGCCAGTGCCAGCGTGCGCGAGTTCTGTGGACTAGTTCGTGGAGCAATGAACGTTGCGGCCCAAAAAAAAAAAGATGAAGTCAGTATAGAAAACATCGGCGAAAAACGAAAAAGTTAACTTATAAAAAAAGAAAAGCAGGTACCAGGGAGGATTCGAACTTGCGACTGGCAAAACACTTGTGGCGTCATACCTAGCACTCTAGACAACTAGGCCGCAGGCGGGGGCTAGCAGGCGGCCGAAATATAAGGTATATAATGTAGAACCAGTTTACACTTTTATATAGTTTTAGTATTTCAAGCAGCTTAGGTGACTATTTATTGTATTGCGCTCGTACAGTAAGCGTCCCCCGAGCTTCCACAATAGCTCCCGTCTAGGAATTGCATTTCGTAGACGGAAAAGCGTTCGCAGATGCGTAGTCGTGCTGCGGACCGCTGTGCTTGTTCGCCCAGCGCAAAAAAGTGCTTCCCGCACCCTAGGTTTACGCTGTACGGTAAATATATCAGTTGATTTTATTTCCTTAGTACCTATATTGACTTCGCTGACTCTTCTCCCCCTTCAAGAGGCCTTATATTTTCCTACTGGCGTACCAGTCAGCGAAGCGTCGCATGTGCGCTTGTGCAGCGCTTGTGTGAAGCGACCTTGACTTGGAGCTAGATACAGTGTACAAACTAACGAAGTAAAGAAAGGCGCATTCTTCCATTCCCAAACGTGTTGTGGCTTAGTTTCAACTGATCGAGCGAATTGCGACGACCCGTCGGCGGCCGGCGGACTAAACGTTCGGTCGACTGACTCGGTCGCGGAAGGTCGGCGAGCCGTGCAGTAGCGCAGCCAATTGCCAGCTCCTCTCCTGCTGACGTCACACGAAAACGCCACAGAAAATGGGAGAGAGTTCAAAGAGGAGGTCAGCATTTTCGAATTGATTTTTCTACTAAATAAATTCGCGTAAACGTGCTCAGAGTGGTCGAAACAGGGCCTAGGGACTCCAGACTCCAATTTGCACTCGTAATCCCGCATTGTTTACAAATCACTTCAGTGTCCCTTTAATCTGGTACAACTATCTCTCGCGCCGATCGCTGGCGTCACTGGCATTTCCGCATCAGCAATCCGCGGTCGCGGGAAGAAGTTCTTTCCGCGTCCCTCTTTATTGCTGCTGAGGTTAGTTTCCCATTCATTTTCACTTAAAATAACCGCACATATCAATATAATACTCGGAGGCGAAATCTCTAGAAGCTGAGGTGGTTCCGGAGCATTATATTTTCTGCGGATTGGTTACGATTGCGCTGTAACCCGTTTGAGCCTTACGATTTTTTTTTTCTTTTTGTTCCTTTACAACAAAACCCGTTTAGCACCTGTTTAGAGGGATAAACTTTATTAAATCCTGAGACTCAAGAGGAGAGCTTAGTTTACCTCACTGACAGGCCTTAAGTGTTTGACGTCTGCTTCGTTTTCGGTTCTGGACGTGTCTTAGATTCACAGGATTCACGTTTTCGGGCATTTGTTGGTGTCACGTTTAGCCCGTTCTACATGGTGCGGATGTCGCCAGCGAATTCACAACTGCGGCGCCGCTCGTGCGCAAAACAAACTATTTTCATATTTTCAGTGCTGCGACGAATTGCCAAATGTCAAGCGGCATTCACGGTAGAAATCTGACTGTTTCAAACATTTGGCACTTTGACAAAACAACGAGAATAGATCGTTTTGCCGCAGGAACGATGCCGCAGTTGTGAATTCGCTGGCGAAATTCGCACCATGTAGAAATGCTTTTGGCGCCAAGTATTTGTTAATTTACTTGTATGACTCCTCCGAGCAAGTCTATTGCATTTAGTGAAGTTTTTACTTATGCACACGGTCTGTCGTTAGCTACGGAATATTTGTTTGCACGTTGGCTTCGTAAAGTCTAGTCCAACCGAATGACACAGAATCGCGATGCAACTTGCATTTGTGAATTGGAAGTGCATGGTTCGCGCAGGAAGACGTACAGTAAGAGTGACTAAGTTGCTAAGACTTTTTGGTCGTGATCTCATACAGTACATTCGTCCACTATAATCCATTGGTATTCCTCAGCCACTTAGCGTTTCCCCCTCAAAATATCTTGTGTTCTATCCAAAAACAAACTACTGAACTTTTAAGGCCAGTAAGGGATGGTGGTAGCTACGGGCTGTTGCACCTGTTTAGCACCATAAATAATGCATGCAGTCGCCGGCAGTCTCCTAAAGCTTGCAGCACAGGGGCAGGCACATCAGCTAAGCGTTGCCTTGACACATTGCTGTTGTTATCCATGCTTGGCTTTAAGGAAATTGTAAGTGTGACTGTTGCTTCATTTAGATGGTTTTATTCAGGTTGGAGTTAGGCGGACAGAATAATTGCTGTTGGTATTTAGTAAATGTAAAGCCAAATATTCTGCGTTTTTTGTTGTGTTTATATTTTCTGCACTGCACCTGGAAATTTTCAGCAGCGATATACCAACTTGCCCAAAAATCGATTATTTTGCCGGAGGGAGCTAGTTTCTGATTACGTCTAACTTCTGGGTAAAGTTGGGGTGCATAAAATATTTTTTGCCTACCAGACACTAAAGAAAAATGCTTTCTGTGAAATGTCTTGAATCTGCAGGTTGGTTGAGGGCCAACCACCGCGAAGTGTCGCACCATGCAACCAACGTTGTGATCAGGCGATGGCTCATTGGTGCTCGAGACCGGGTGGGAAGTCGCAGCCAAAGGCTCCAACAAAAGGTGCAAGAACAAGACAGATCTAATACGCCTTCGTGGAGTCTCGGCTTGGCGGGCGTGGGCCCATTCATTTCAAAGTTGCACAAATAAACATGCTAAACGGAAAGTTTTGTTCGTCATTTACTTGCGAACACTGCATATTGCATTCACCAGCTACCAGTCTGGCCTTGGTAAAAAAAAAGAAATTATTATTGGTAGTTTATTATACTAGCGAGCAAAAAGAAGTGCCATGGTGGTGCCGATGAAGAACCGACGGCCATCCGCCATCGGAACAAATGCGGCCCTGCTGTGGCCCGAGGTTGGCCGGGTTGGCCAATAAGGTAGGACCAACGTTTGGGGCCATAGGTTGGCCTGCCGGAGGCCAGTGTCAATCCCCATGGTCGTCCCAACCTATTTTGCCGATCCCGGGCCAACGTCTTCAAGGTTGGCCAATGCCTGATGGCCCACGGTTGGGCCAAGTAAATTCGGTTGGACCAAGCAAATTAATGAACGTGATAAAAAATAATGAGCTCGCCAGTTTTATTCGAGGGATCAGCAGGTTAGCTTCCCGTAACTTTCATTGATACGAAGGGTCGCTGACCTAAACTTATAAATGAGATAAGATTACCGAACCTCGCGGTCGTTATGAGTTTTAAAAGCGGATTCCAAAATTGTTGCTTTCAGATGTTTAAATGCATGATCGGGACCGTTCACATGTCTTGACAGAAGCAAATAAGGACAACTTTTTGCATGAGAGCGGTGATTATTGAGCCGCGTAGGGAAGGGCGTTTACGTTTGGCCGATATATTGTTGCCTACAAGTACTGCACCCGAGAAAGGATACGACATAAGCGGAGTGTCAGTTACAGTTGCCTTTTATATTTACGTAGTAGTCTGAAGCCGTGCTAGTGGCACGCTGTGGGGTGGTCATGTGTGGGCATACTTTGCATCAAGGTTTATTACAGGGAACGCAACCAGTAGTTTCCGGTCGGCTGATACGAGAGTTAGTAACAAAGTCGCCTAAATTTTTATTACTCCCGTAGACAAGGCCTGGTGGTTCGGGAAACATACTTTTTAACCGTTCACTTGGGTTAGGATATTGTGATGTTTTTTTAGTATGGTTGACACTCTTGGAGCGGAGGCTGAGTGGGTTAAAACTAAGTTTGTTTGCGCATTATCATTCGGGGCTTTTTTTCTAAAAGATTTCTTTACGGTCTAACTTTTGGATGGCAGAATAGCGTCGTCGATAACTTGTTTCGGATATTTTTTATTTAGGAGGGCGGTCTTAAGTTCTCGACGGTTTGAGTCAAAATCGCCTTGGTTTGTGCAAATTCTCCTAAAAGGGTGCGCTTGGCTATAATGTATTGCTGTCTTGCAGTGTCTGACGCGGCTCCTTTGGAAGGGCAAATACGGCAGCGTGTCTGTCGGTTTTCAGTAGAGTTTAAGTTGAAGCCTATCTTGGGAAAGAGTGACGGTGACGCCCAAAAAGTTTACACGGTGTTTCGACTGGGAATGAGCAAGGGAAATACTAGGATATGCTAGGTTAAATGCCTCAATGAAGTTGACGAGTTCCGCGTCACCGTGCTCCCAGATCACGAATATGTCGTCAATCTACTTTTTATAGTACAGTGGCTTTAAATTTTCACTCTCAAGAAAGTTTGATTCGAGGTGAGCCGTAAAGGTATAGGCGTAGTTGGGTCCGCTTCGAGTTTGTTTGTGTATTTATTAATTAATTTATTTATTTATTTATTTATTTATTTATATACACATACTGCAGCCCTTTTCAGGGCTATTGCAGGTGTGGACATACAAATGATGAAGTGAGAAAAAGCATGAACAAAAACACGGGCGCATGGCACAAATTGTCTGGTTCACAATACTAGACAATTACACAATGAACAAAGGCATGACCAAGAAAATTAAGAGTACATAAAAAATCTAACACGCGTTTGATATTGCACTCAGAAATTGATATAAAGGGAGCCCGCGAGTATCACTGGGTACAGCGATCCAGTGCTCAATAGTCAAAGGAAAAAAGCTGTATTTTAACAAATTTAGTTTTGGGGTGAAATGGAGTAATATGTTGGCTTGTGGTGTGTACAGAGGATGCTGTTGCAAGCTGCAAATACCTGAGAAGCAACGGCAAGCGCGGTGAAATAATCAAGGTTTACAGGAATTTTAAGCATTCTGAGTGGCACCGAGCAGGTAATGGAGTTAAACGCAAAGGTAGAAGATAGATGAAGGCGAAAAATTGCGGTCATACCTTCGGCAGATAACACGGACTGCTTTTTTTGTATTGATTCTAATTTTTCAATGTCGCATGCTTTGTGAAGATTCCAAACGACGGAACCATATTCAACAGGCGCGTAGCCAGGATTTTTTTTCGGGATGGGCTAAGGTTCTTAAGCGCCTCTTCCCCCCTCACCCGAAAGAAAAAAAAGCGTAGTAGCTTGCAAGCGCCCTTCAAGTCTATGAAGGTTAAACACATGTTTGGTTCATTAAAATGACTGCATTGTTCTTAAAATAATGATACCGGTTGTATCGCAAACTTCAAAGGAATAATCGAGGTATTAAGAACAACATATGAAGCAGTGGTGACTTCCCGCCCGCTTTCCAACGATTTCTCTGACATTACAGGACCTTGTGTGTACGATTGGCGCCCAACGACATAGTCCACCGCCAAGTAACATGACTGCGCGATTATAGGGGGGCTTACACTGATCCTATCATTTGAATTCTAACGTGCTCTTAACACACTCACAACTACGTTTTACTGCTGGCCTATATATACATAACTCGAGCCAATATTACGTCACTGCGGCTCTAACTTTGAAAATTTTTCATATTTGTTTCATTGGTTTCTGTGGAAAACGTCTGTGCGTGGAAGGAATCTGTGTGAGTTACAGAAGGCCAATTCCATCAAACTGAACAAGATTGTATTTTGTCTCTCTCATGACATTGGTGTTGATTATAATGATATTTGTGCCAGATGAAGTTGCAAACTGGGCGAAAATCCGCAGGCCGCGTGGTGGAAATCTATGCACGTGATAAGGGACGTATACTGCACGCACGGGGCACCTTGTGTAGGCATGCACTAAATTGCCATAGTTACATGTTTTTACTTGCCTTATTTCAACGTTTGGGGTATGATGACTGTGACACCCACAATAAAATGGCGTAGGCCGTAAGAATGAGATTGTTTTGTTTAGTTGTTCTTGTCCAAAATGCAGAACAATTTTTTTTTGCGTATAAGCATTCTACGCCCGTACAGCAGCTTGCATTGTAAGGCCAATGGAGCTCATTCTGTGCAGTCTACCAGAACCTATGCACTTACGTCATGTGTACCGCAGGCCTTACCTTTAAAAATGAGAGGCTACGTATTATCCATACAAGAAGGGTTATATCACTAGCAATATTTTGGCAAATACGAACCCAGCAGAGACATCAGCACAACAACAGCGCTGTTAACTGCGAAAATTACACAAACATGGCCGCATTAGCCCTCATGCAAAGCGGAATAATTCAGCCACCGGTATTGTCAGGCAATGTCAGTTAAAATTTCTGCTTCTATTTTGAGTCTTTAGCGCAGTCCATCTAGTAGCTTCTATCAGGACTCCGGGCGGACATGAGAAGCTGGTGCTCTGTAACATAAGGAATCTGGTTGACATTTCGGCACAGCTCAAATGTAGAGTCTACTGTAATGAGCACCCCCTTCGTGTACTGAAATAGTTGCATTATTCTCTGCCAAGTTTTCAATGCTTTGTGCATAAATGCCATATTCTCTGCCTGAAGGCGTGTACTATCCAATAACTTACCTGGGGTTGCCACCCACTTTAGGTGTAGGTACCACTCCGAGATAAGGTAGAGCGCGTTACTGCAAAGTTCACTATTAAATGCTGTATCCAACTTTAAACTTGGCAAAAAAACTAATAACGCAAAGACGGTGGTGTTTGATCATGCTCTTGCGGTTAGGCATGTTGTGTGCAAGTCGGGCAAAATATTGCTGCGTTTGGAATTTTGTCGTGAAATCTGAGGAACGAGTTATAATGAGGTCCTGCCATTTTGGTTTCAAACTTTAATGAACGGACATTCTTTTTAGCTAACGCGAGCGCTCCCATTGTTCAGCCCAGTACACACTGCCGATTTTACAACTGAACAATAAAACAGTTTTTGCAGAGTATGAGCATGGGAGGCTCTGGAATATATAGGGCGCACATGAATTTTGTAGTTTTCGTTGGAAACGCGGGAAATGGAAGTAATGTTGGGAAGCTCCATGGTCTACCAGAAAACGGAGCATTGGGCAGTTGTACAGAGCCAGTATAACCTTCGGGCATGGTTCGATGCTCGAAATAAGTCAGCAGTTTGTTTGCCGGAGTCACCAAAAAAAATATGCGTAATGGCATGGCCCGGCATACATAAATGCTACAGACTACCGTGTTTCAGCATGAAACGGACAGTAATGGCTTCAAACAACTTCGCAAAAAATTGCGAAGTTGTTTACAGCGATAATTCCTCGGTCATTTTGGTTACGTAAGCAATGGTGACGATTTCTCAAAATTTCTTTCAAACAGTTGGAGATCCAGGTAGATACACATCATCACGACCCCGTATGTGTGTGTGGGGGGAGGAGAGGGGGTAGAGAAAGAGGCCGGAGGTGTGCTGGTGCTCTTGAGATCGCCTGTGGTCTGTAGTCTGTTTATATAACTACGAAATTTAGTTGTCACGCCAGACCGATTAAGCATTAAAAGAACGATAATCCTGCGCCCCAAAGAACTTAAAGAACTCCAGGAAGAGTAAAAAGAAAATTCTACTAGAAAGGCACGTTCGTTTCTTCGCTACCAATACGAAGGTCCTTCACTTGCGCACGCTGCTATGAATTTTAAAATTGGGTGTAGCAGTGGATGGGCGCGTCGGTATGAAACGAGGTAACAAAAGTCCCGATGACAGGCACACCATGCGACAGCGTCTTTCTCACATCGAGTTGCGTACCTGTAAAAGCATACTGAAACTGCAGCGAGAACCAATATATTTTTAACTGTTCGTGTACTGTACTGATACTTTACGTTTTCCCTCATTCAAAGTCACCCATCTGCTTCACCGTGGGCGCATTTTAAACGACCAATTCAAACGCAAATATTGCATTCAAAATAATCGAGATACACATCTTTTAGTTCGCAGACGCAAAGGTACCGTGACATCGTGCAAGTATTAGGAAGTTATTCTTTAAATATTAACGAATTCATAATTGACATGCACCGCACATCTTAAGGCACAATGCAATGCAAAGACATCAGCGATCATGCAAAAATAAATCAGTGGAATAAAATTACTTACATTCGAGACCTGTTTTGTGTGTTGGCACTTAGAACATGAGCTGCTCAAAGCCAGGGGCGCTGCTGTCCTTCTGGCATATTGCGGTTGTTGTGACTCAGGCCCGTGAATATAACTGCTTTGGGCAGCCGCCCAGGGAAAAAGCGGCCATGGACGCAATAGAGGGGCTTTAGTTGCCGCCAAGGTCGAAGACGGCCATCGGGTCTTTGTTACTGCCGCGACTGCCGTCTGCTTGTGGTAGGGCTGGTGACCGTTGTGCCTTCACGTTTATAATAAAGTCTGGAACTGGCTCGGCGATCCGCAGCGCGCCCTTGTGGTCGACCCGCTGTTCTCCAGTTTCCTAGGGTAGGGGAAAATACCTCCGAACAACTCTGCCTAATCTCGGAGGTAAAAATGACTATCGCAATACCGCTTTCAGAAGGGAACACGCAGTGCGCGCAATTTGCGACCGTACAATATCCCATACCAACAACACCCTCTCGGGCTTGACAAAAATGTGAAAAAGGAAGAATGAAGGGGTGATGCGCGGAAGAGGGGCACACTTTGCTGTTCTCCACACTCACAAAGGCCCTGTGCCCACGCCCGACATTCATCGAGCTAAACCACACGTTTCACCCATTACATAGCCACATCGCATTCTCCGGTAACTTTGCAGGAGTCTTGAATGTCTTCATTCCCACGGCCACTCGATCTCCCCCTTTTTAAGAGTTGGAGCAGTCGTGGTCTGCCACCGTCGTTTGCACTTTGTTCTGCTGAACATACAAAGATCGTTTTCCCTTTCGGGCCTTTATCGTGCCAGTCCTCACTCATCAATCACCGGTGGTCGCTCTTTTTTTTCGCCGCGAGTTAGTGTGGACCACTCCTTCCTTACCCGACCATACCATGACGAGTTAATTTCCTCTGCTGAGAACGACTCGGCCTGCCAAGTATTCTCCGTCTGTCCCATGCCCCTGGGTGTCATCGCTTTTGGGACTGCACCCCTCCGCAATCATCCTGACTCAGGCGCTTCGTTTTGTGTAAGCACCCATGCGTGGTGGAGGGAGATTACGGGTCAACAAATCCAATGAGCCAGTACATGCAACGTTCCATTACATCCAACGTTGGATGTGTTGGCTCGTTGGATGTAATGGCACAATGGGTGTATTGAGATCTTTTGGATGTAGCTGCTCGTTGGATGTATTTGCTCGCTGGATGTGGTGGCGCGTTGGATGTAGTGGCATGTTGGATGTACTTGCTCACCTTTCTGAAGAGGGAAGGTGTAATGATGGCCGCGTCCATAGACCCTGTTGGGAAGATGACCCCCTTCCCTCCTCGTAGCTTTGTTGTGTCCCCCTCCGTCAGCGGGAGCGAGATGTGACCTCCGCCGACGCCAGAGAGTCGCAACCCTTCATATGGCCGAGCCGGCGGCTTTTTACACAGTGTTGGGGAAGGCTTTTCCTGTCCTCCTCCTGACGTTCGGGGACGGACAGAGGGGGAGCGGCGGGCAAAACCCTGATCGGTAAGTGCGGGGCGGTAGTGAGGCGGCTTCGCTTACGACCGCTCGCGCATCCTTCAACGAGTTCGTCTGGAGCTGTTACCAAGAGCAGTCGCATCACGACTTGCTCCTGTGGCAGTTTCTGGGCGCCTAAGGATTAATGAGGATCCTTCTGAGGATATTTTTATCCACACCCTCGCGTTTCCCATCCCGTTATCTTTTTCGCTTCCACGAGTTCTGCGGAAAACAAATAGTGCTATGGCACTCCCTTGCCTTGGCTAGCCGAAGCGGCAGCGCGTAATTAGCGACACGAAGGGCATCGGTGGCCCGATTCAAGGGCGAGTGTCGTGAGTGTTTCTAATAGCGTTACTTTCGAAGGAATAGCAGCTTTGTCCACAGGCGACGTGCCAGGCATAACAGGCAGCACGGTAACGACCGGAAAAATTTCGGGAGACGGGGGGAGGGGGCTGAAGCCCGGTCTGTCCTCCCCGCCCCCTCCGGCTACGCCACTGGTATTCAAGTAATGGCTGTACTAAAGTTTTAAAAGTAAAAGCTCGGTTTCTTTTGGCGGTACACGGAGCACGCGCGGTAGGTAAGCTAATCTCTTCAGGGCTTTGTTATATGTTATATCAATGTGCTTGGACCAGGGCGTATTATGAGTAAAATGAAGGCCGAGGTCCTTGTATTTCGTTTTTCTTGTAAAGGGCAACCGTTGAAAGTACGGAAATAGATAAGCGCATTACCGAGCGGAAAATGTCATGCACACGGTTTTTTTAGATGCAGAGCATCTGATTGACTCGCCTTGTACCTCCGGCGTCGTCGTCGTCGTCGTCGGCGTTGTCCACCCCTCCCCCATTCTCCTCGCCACGCCAGCTGCGCTCTCTGCCGCTCACCCCCTCTCCTCTCCGATAGCGAACACTCTCTCACGAGGGGCATTGGATTAGATTCGATTGGATTTGATTGGATTAAAGTAGATTGTGTTGGATTGTGTTGCGTCATAGCCGCGGCAGACGCGGTGGGGCCGGCGCATGTGCAGTACTCTCTCTTCCGCGGTTTCCTCTCCTTCGGCCGCGCTGCGCATATAACCGGTGTGCCGTTCTCCGGCGAAGCAACATCCACGCTTGGCTCAAACACCTAGAGTCCACGCCGCTTTACAAGTACGCCAACGTCGTCATCGACTGGGACCGGCTTACGCAGTCCCCTCAACGTTATGCGCGCTATAAAACGCGTTCCCTTCGCCGCTCCGCCTATGCGTCGCATCTACACAGGGGTTCCGGCGAGGGGAGGTGGTAGTTTTCTTTCTGAAGGACACATCACATCAGCGCTGAAGGACACATCACCAAGCCTTTGTGCAAGTTTGAAATTGTTTATTGCAAATTGACATTCATCTGCCAGGTCTGGCACCATGTAAAAAAATCTGGAAAATGAGTTGTTCAATTTTGCGTGATCCTCAGCAGAAGTACTCATTTGAGCACGAGGTCGCGGGTTCGATTCCCGGCCGCGGCGGCCGCTTTTCTGATGGAGGCGAAAAGCAAAAAACGTCCGTGTGTACGAGATTTCGGCGCACGATAAAGATCCCCAGGTGGTCAAAATTAATCCGGAGCCCTCCACTACGGCGCGCCTCATCGCCTGCGTTGCGTCGGCGCGTTAAACCCCCACAATCAATCAATCAATCAATCAATCAATCAATCAATCAATCAATCAATCAATCAATCAATCAATCCATCAATCAATCCATCAATCAATCAATCAATCAATCAATCAGAAGTAATCATTTGATAGAGTGCGCAGTCATCGTCGTATAGCCTAATCTGAGACGTTATATTACCGGTAGGTCATTAATAAATAGCAAGGAAAGAAAAGCCCAAGTACCGAGCCTTGCGGAACACCTAGTTACATCAGCGGTACTGGATGCCGTTAAGTTAAAAACACATACTGTGAGCGGTGCTAAAGAAAACTAGGCATCCAATCTAGTAGCAGCGGGTTTTTTTTAATGTAGCGAAGTTTCAGTAAAAGTTTGGAATGGAGAACTGTGTCGAAAGCTTTCGATGTATTAATAAAAATAGCATCTACCTGATAACCCGCATCAATGGATTCAATATTATGACTAAATTCGGTAAGTTGGGTGATTGTACTGGTTTCTTGTCGAAACTCGCTTTAGATAATATTAGCTTCCACAAATTCCACTATGTGTTTATGTATGGCGTGCTTTGATGTTTTGCATAAGTGAGATGTCAAGGAACTATGCCTGTAATTCGATGGCGAGGCTTTAATTGCGGCTTTAAGTTGGGGGAGCACATTAGCAAATTTCAGTAATAATGGAACTGTTGCTAAAAGGTTTTTGAATATTACCTTAACGTAGCCGCTTCTGCATAAGGCACACCGTACTCAAAAGGTGTTGAGAATATTATCTCGGCCAGGGCATTTTTTAGTGTCTAAGTTAATTATAAAATTGAGAATGCCTTCTTTCGATAAACATACGTCACCAATGGCGGGTGCACGGTAGGCCAGGGATAAGGTAGGTATTTGCAAATTATCGATGGTGAAAATAGATTTAAAACACGGAACAAATGCGTTGTCTATTGTGATAGGGTCGCTTGTGGAAGCTCCATGAAAACTCATAGTGTTCAATTCCGTTGAACTCGGCAAGTTGGAGCTCAAAAATTTCTTGGATTTGCTACCATCAGGTTTTTCATTGTCACTTAGTAATAGAAATCTTTGGCCGCTTTAGTTTTGGCTCTTAGTTCCTCTTTAAGTTTATTGAGCTCATTTAGTAATGGGAAGATGAGACGTCTACTTGAACGATGTAACCTTTTTACGCGAAGTGCCAGTTGTAACAACTCCCTCGTCAACCATGGCAGCCGAACATTTTCTTTTCTTAGTTTTGTTAACAAAGCGGGTGATACAAAAATATACAAGGTTTTCAAAGATAGGAACCAAATCGTTGACGTCCCGTCCCGAGATTCGCTAAGCTGTTCAAAATTTTCAAATGAATCATCTAGAACTGCCATGACACTGTCGTCCTCAGCGCGGTTAGTCATGATGAGTAGAATACACAATATGGGGTGTGGGTACCCGACATGAAATCGAAACGAAAACGACTGTATGATCGTAAATCCCTTTAGTCACAAGAAAGTTAATCCTGCTTTCTAACAACGTTGGGTTAACAAAGACTAAATTGATAACTGCAGATTCTTGTAAATTCTTGAACAACTTAGGTTAGGCCCAGAAACAGAAACTTTCATCAGCTCTGTGTATGTTAGAAAGGGCGGATTGCTTAAAGACTTGGCCGACCATCGAATTCCAGGCGCATTACCATAATGATTACATTTCCGCTACTGCAGTTATGTGGATAAAATTTGTCAAGGTGATTAAAGAATCCGCTGACGATCCCGGAGGCCGGTAACAACCGCCTATTATGATAGTGATATGCTCAAAGTAGTATTTGCACCACATTGATTTCGTTCCGGTTGGTCCTTTAATTGCACGAAACTTCAAGACAGAACGAAAAAAAAAGTGCCACCCCGCACCCTCGCCCACTGTTCCTGCCCGACCCAAAGTACGTTAAACCGCGGGGGAGTGATTTTACTATTATTAATTCCCTCATGCCGCCAGGTCTCAGTGACACCCACAACGTGCGTCCATGCGCACAAAAATATAGATAAGAAATCGTGAAACTTGTCTACCATACTTCTAGCATTGATGTTTAAGAGGTGTAAGTTAGGTTTCTTCGGTTGGAGTAGTCACTCTGGACCGGGAGGAGAGAGCGTAGTTGCAATCCTTTTTGTGCGGCTGTTGGACCGAATGAGAGAGTTGGAAGCATTGTTTCAGTCGTTACGAACACTGTCAATCAAGACGTGATCGTAGACAATGCGGACGTTGGTGCCAGTGTCTCTAACCTTCATGAGCGACAGCGGCGATCGATCCATTTTGTGAAGAATGGCACAGGAAAACAGGCTTACAGGGAAATCTGCACAAATTCGGAAAGTTCTCTACTGATGCTTAGCATTCCTACGACGCCTGCTTTATAGGGAGTTTTTTAACCATCTTTGGCTATGGATAGCCAATTACTATTTCCCCGACATTTCTACTCGGCCATATTCTCCTCTTCCCCCCATCCACCTTGATTTCGGATTATTGTATTTACCCGTTCGTCACGGCATACAAAGCGCGAAAAAAAAAACATAACAAAAAAAATGGCTGTGGCTTTGCTCCGCTAACGTTGGATATGCACAGAAAAAGCGTGGCTCAGTCTCGTTTAGTCTTGGTTTTGCTTGGTTAACCTTTGATTTAGCTGTATTTCAGACCACGTTTCAAAGCCGTTAGGTTCTGTGCAATGCTCACAGGAGGTCGGTTCATTCATGGCGAACACACCGTTCCTATTTGCACGGCGCAAGACGAGTCACGTTGCCCGCAACGACCCAGCGCCACATGCATGGGATGCTACGGGGGTGGCTGACTGCCTCGGCCGCAGCAGCGGTGGCGACCGCTGTCCCGGTGAATCACGCGATGCGCTTTGAGGGGTTGGTCGCCGGGGGTGTGTCTCCGGTGAAAAGGTAATTTGCGCATCCTCCATGAAATCGCTGGACGAAAGTAGTAAAGCTTTGCTTTAAAAAGAAGCCCAGTGAGAAACACGCGCCTCCATGATCTACAGTATGAGTATAGGCATGCATCAGAAAGAAGGGCCATCAGTTTTTTGTGAGCAAGCACTTCACGGGCGCGTGCGTAGTGAGTTCTCTCCCCCCTCCCCATCGGAAGTTTTAGCCTTCACCGCAAGTATTCTCAGGCACGGCTAGACTCCACGCTCCCTTCCCGTTCAAGAAGATAGTTTGTGAGTACGACCGTGTTCCAGCAAGCCGCACCTGCCGCGATACTGGCATGCCTTGGCATGCATTATGTGTGGCATGCCTTGACATGAAGCACTGCGAGAAAGCTAGTTTTATACTTTAAAGGAGTACTGACACCAGCTTTTTATGTTCAATTTTTTGCTTCTTTGTTTGTTTATTGGCCTATGTAATAATTATTTGTCATAACCTTTAGAGTATTGTTTACTTCCTGTTTAGTTACTAGAGGACCATCGCAAGCTATGCTGGTACGCTAATTAGTTTCCCCTCGTTTAATGTCACTAGCACATAGCCTGGCGTGGAATCGTTCTTCTGCTTTTATTAACTCACCCATTCTGTGTGTAATGCTACCCTGCTCGTCTCGGAGTGCATATATTGTCTTTGCCAATAGCCACTTTCCTCCTTGTTGCCTTCGAGCTCCCTCCTATTTCCAGCGTGTCCTCAATCGCTGCCATGTTGTAGGCACGAATGTTTGTTTTACTTCTCTTAATACCAACTGCTCTGCTCATTCAATTTGATCTGTCTTCTCAACGACTTATGTTCTTTCATTTACAATAAGTTCCCCTTTTTCCTTTTTTCAAGTTATCGTTTTTACGAGGTCCATTGCCAACTCTAGTCTGACATCGCCACTTGTTCTCATGGGCCTGCAGTGTATTTATGTTATGCTACCGTTTTGACGAGGTCCATGGGCAACTCTCGTCTGGCATCGCCAATCGCTCTCACGTGGCTGCAGTGTATATTTGTTAAGTTATCGTTTTGATGAAGTCCCTGGCTCCGACATCGCCACTTTTTCTCATGTGGCCGCAGTGTATATATGTTATGCTACCGTTTTGACGAGGTCCATGGCCAACTCTCCTGTTACATCGCCACTTGTTCTCATGTGGCTGCAGTTTTTTTATGCTATGCTACCTTTCGACGAGGGCCATGGCTAACTCTAGCCTGACATTGCCACTTGTTCTCATGTGGCTGCAGTGTATTTATGCTATGCTACCATTTTGATGAGGTCCATGGCCCACTTCAGTCTGACATCGCCACTCGTTCTCATATGGCTGCAGTGTATTTTGTTAAGCTATCATTTAGACGAGGTCCATGGCCAACTATCGTCTGACATCGCCACTTGTTCTCAAGTGGCTGCAGTGTATCTATGTTATGCTACAGTTTTGACGAGGTCAATGGCCAACTCTATTCGAATACGCCACTTGTTCTCATTGGCTGCAGTGTACGCTATATTACAATTTTGACGAGGTCCATGGCCAACTCTAGTCTGACATCGCTACTCGTTCTTATGTGGCTGCAGTGTATTTATGTTATGCTACCGTTTTTATCAGGCCCATGGCCCACTCTAGTCTGACATCGCCAGTTGTTCTCATGTGGCAGCAGTGTATTTTTTTAAGTAATCATTTCCACGAGTTCTATGGCCAACTCTCGTCTGACGTCGCCACTTTTTCTCATGTTATTGCAGTGTATTTTTGTTAGGTTATCGTTTTGACGAGGTCAAAGGGCAACTCTCCTCTGACATCGCCACTTGTTCTCATGTCTTGCAGTGTATTTTTGTCAAGTTATCGTTTTGACGAGGTCCATGGGCAACTCTAGTCTGACATGGCCACTTCTTCTCATGTTACTGCAGTGTATTTATGTTATGGTACCATTTTGACGAGGTTCATGGCCCACTCTAGTCTGACATCGCCACTTGTTCTCACGTGGCTGCAGTGTATTTATGTAATCATTTCGACAAGGTCTATTGCCCACTGTAGCCTGACATTGCCACTTGTTCCCATGTGGCTGTAATGTATTTATCTTATATGTTTTTGTCTTGATGAGGCTCATGGGCTCTGTAGCCTGACTTCATGTGTTCTTCTGTGGCTGCAATTTGGCCCCACTACCACATTTTCTCGTATAATTTTACCGTACAACTGTTATACAGCCATCTTTGTTGCTTCCGTGTTTTGTTTTTTGTTTACCTGACTGCAGACTGTTTCATGGCTGCAATATTATCTCCCGGTTAACTTTTATATTTATTTGCTACAAGAATAAAAATGATTTTGATCATTCCGGCTTACTATGGAAAGGCTACTGTCTCTCTTTTTCTTGTGGTTGTCGTGCCGCCCTTGTGTTGTGTGATTGCAGGAGGTTACTGTTGCTCCGCTTAGTGGCACCCATTGAAACGCAAGGCAGCCCTGTTACTAACTGTATCACCGGGCAAGGGGAAGATGTGAGTAGATCATACTGACCTGTCACCCAAACTATGTGCACAATGTTCACTGCGTTATTTATTTCTGGAAGGCAATGAATCTAGGCATTGTTCATACCTGGGGAATTGAACATATGTTCACCTTATGTTCTGACTACTCTACTTTCCTTAGGTAAATGGTTTTATGAACTAAAATTATATTCGAAACCATCACAAACTGATTCCAAAGGATATAGAAAATGCATGTCAGCAAGTTTACCTTATGTTAATCGCGATAGTAGGATGACAGCTGAAACAGGCATAACTAAAAAATAAGAGCAGAGACCAAGGACCACAACGTCGCGCTGATACGGTGGTGATTCTATTTAGAATATGGCGATTAGAGAAAGACGAAGCAACTCAAGATAAAACTGCCCACGCATGATGACGGGCACCAACGATGGTGATCTCATCGGTGCAGCAATGACACTTATAAAGTTTCTACAATAACATAAACAACCTAGTTAAGTTAAATATTGGTTTTTCTACCTGCAGGGAACCACCCATATACAAAAGACCTGTAGCCTAGGAACTCAATCATGTAAATTAAGCAAATCAGAGGTCACACACAACCTATTCTGCTGCGGGAGAATTTGAACAATGAACTTTATTGGCATTATGTACAGATTACACAATGCCGGAGGCCGGAAGAAAAAGCCTTCTCAAGGCAAGCTTGACGGAGCTGCGGGCCCCCGTTTTGGCACCAACGTACAACAGCGTTCTACAGTACATAAAAAAAAATAAGCCGCGTAGAAATATGGCATCCCTTGCGCCATTGAAGAATGTAAAAAAACAACAACAATAACAAGAACACGAGAAAGAAAAGAAAAAGCGAAAAAAGAAAAATATGTACTGAACAGATAAATCACTGAATACAGGACTCGAAGGAAAATGTGAGCCCACTATAAATACTCACGCCTTGCATACAGAGCATACACAAAAGATAATGTACACCGACGGATGTACAAAATCAGTTAATACATATTGATTACCCTAATATTACATGTATAGAGATTTAAATTACTCCATATTATATAAAGAGTACACTATACATATAGAATTACACAAATTATTCAATACACGACTTAAAAAAATATGAGCTGGTTATAAACCGCCATGTCTAGCGTACACCGACATATTCACTATAGCTGACACTCATAGGCATGCGCGCGCTATTATATTGTGTCAATGTGATTAATTGCAAGAACGGCACCTATTGCATTGAAAGTGTTGCTTTGCAGCTGAAAGTTAAGTTCGTGTAAAGCATTTAGTAGCCTCGGAAGCCTGTTTCCCAGCATAAGTCGCCCATATGTTGTTCTACAAGTTTTAACGTTCCAAATTTCGCAGTTTCGCGCTTTATAAAGCTGAGAATTTCTTTTCACGTTGGCAAGTTGAGTCAAGAATACATGTGTCCTCATTATTTCTTGTTCATAGGCTTTCGTTTTTCTAAAGTTGTACATCTTCTCTAACGGCATCATATTGTACTTTTCAAACAACGGGTAGGTGTGATAATGTGAAGGCACGTCCTCTACAGCATGTGGAAGCTTTTTTGTCGAGAATATATTTTTTGTATAATTTCATGACTAGTGGATGCCCGAACTAAATGACAATAGTTCATTCTTGAGCAAAATAAAGAGTTGCAAATTTATATCATTATATGTGTCGGAAGGATCAGGCGATCCCGTAAACGAGTAACACTATTTGAGCTGATTTGATATTGTGTCGATGTGCTCGTTCCAAGGTTTCCTGGAAGACCACTTCTAGTTCTTTAATGTTGGGTGCAATATCAACCGCGGTTGAATTTTTTGCCTTAATGTTACTTTTTAATTTTACTTCTGAATATTACAGATTTGGTTTTGCTCGTGTTTATTTTCAGGTGGTTTTTGTCAGTCCAGCTATTTATATTTTTAATCAAAATTTGCTTCGCCAACTAATTCGTCCGCCGAATTTCCTCGTAAAAATGTGCTGGTCTCATCAGCATAAATAATGACTGCAGCGCTAGGGCTAATGCTGACCACGTCAATAATATAGATATAGATTTGGGAATGGGAAGTGAACGGAGCGAGTCCTGTCTTTCTCCACTTCCCATTCCCCCATTCATGGCCTCCGGGCCTCCCCTTTCCTCCAATAAAGGCTTGAATCAATCAATTACGAACAAGAACTCGGCCGTTGTTGTGCAATGCGTGCTTGAAATTTGCATCCTTTGCCCAGCTTTTTGCTTCTTGAAGCAAAGCACGAGTTCGTTTAGTCAGGTTCTCGGGTATGTACACTTGATCATCACGTCAGCGAAGTTTGTTGCTGTTTTTCCACTATTTGTCCCTATCTTCCTGCCTTGCAAAACGGCATAATATGCCCGGTATTTTTCCTTTCTTGGATGGCAGACGGTGAATCGCTACCACAGCATCGTCTGGAAAGGGCAGGAGCTCAACGTCAGGTGCCAGCGCATTCACTTTGTTCAGTAGGTCTTTGTTTTTCGTAGACATGATGCCATGGAATTCTAAATTGAAACGCCGGCTTCTCTATTCCAGATTGTCGAGTTCAGCTTTCATTTCACAGACATTACTGTTCTAGGTCTCAAGTTTTTCTGTCCGGCGCCTGAGTTCTTTGATATGATGTTCATTCTGCTCAACCCGCCGTAGTAAGTCATCATACTGCTCGCTCAAGAACTGCAATGAATCCTAAATACCTTCCACATCTCTCAAGGGCAGAAGTTGGTCGTTAACCGTAACTAACAGAATTCGTACATCTTGTCTGATTGATTCTGATTGTGGGGGTTTAACGCGCCGACGCAACGCAGGCGATGAGGCGCGCCGTAGTGGAGGGCTCCGGATTAATTTTGACCACCTGGGGATCTTTAACGTGCGCCGAAATCTCGTACACTCGGGCGTTTTTGCTTTTCGCCTCCATCAGAAAAGCGGCCGCCGCGGCCGGGAATCGAACCCGCGACCTCGTGCTCAGCAGCGCAACGCCTTAGCCACTGAGCCACCGCGGCGGGTTCGTACATCTTGTCTTTCAAGTTCTTCGTTTAATTTCTTAACTGGTTCGCTTAGTTTGTTTCTCCTGCATGTGGGACACCGCCAAGCTACTGGTATGCCTCTCCCTTGGTTTTGATTATTTTTAGATGCGATGCATCTCTTTGACTCACTTGTCCCTCCATCCATCCGTAGTCCGCACGCCTCTCCCCATTCTCCTCGTCACGACAGCTGTGGGGTAACGCCGCTCTCACCGCAGCGCCATCTTGCGTTAGCGCTCGCTCCCCTCGCCATGCCAGCTGTTCGTCAGCGCGCGTTAGCGCTCGGTTAACACATGCGCATGCGCTACTCTCTCTCATTCCCCTCACCGTTAACGCGCGGTACATATAAACGCGATAACTGCGCCGCTCCGCTGAGTCGCACCACCGCCACCGCTCCGATGACATCCGATGACCACCGATGATTTGAATGGAGACTAACAGGTCTGCTACCGCGTTGGTCACCGCAACCGTAACAAGCACGGCCCAGATGCGTCGCATCACCCCATGGTTTCCCCCCGCGGATAGATGTGATCAATTTTTTTTTCGGTACTCCCGAACATACTCCCGTGTGGTATTTACAAGAACAGTCACTGCACTAAATTGTACACCCGGGAGTTGATAAGCACTTGTGGCATGCGGCGCATTGCCCATCAGATCACATAATCACACGTTGGCAGCAGCAGAGGCAGCGGAAACATCAACAGTTATGGAGAAAAGTTTGCTCAGAAACAAAACTAACCTGGGCAAAACACAGAAGACGAGCGTGACTCCGTGCACGATGGGTGCTGCCGCTGCTGCCAGAATGTAAGGGGCCGCTCCGGCCCGTGGAACTACTTATATGCTTGATGGGCGACAGTAGCGCCTATCAGCTGACGGTGGCCCTGGTTCGCTCGTGGCAGCTCGTCCGGGGCGCAAAATACTCAGTCGTGTTGACGGACATGCGATGTAGGAATCCAGGCCGGGAACCAATTTCAGGGCTGTCTCTGGGTTATCTGTGCAAAACACAGAAGACCAGCGTGAGTCCGTGCACGATGGATGCTGCTGCTGCTGCAAAAATGTCATTTTATCATGCCAAATTTATTCATGGTACCAATATTGCACGTGTACCTGATACTGTTCGATCTGTGTAAACAGATTGTTTACTTTTCGTGACACCATTTACTACTTGAAGTAAAGAGCCCTGGAGAACCTAAGATTTTTCACAGGGAAGACGTTATTCCTCGTTGGACAGAAAATTTCGTGTCGCAAACAAACAAACCAGGCATGATCCAGCAATTCATGACCAAGATGCCGAGTGCATGCATCAGGCTACGCAGGACCCAGCATTTGCCCGTAGAGAAGCCCAGTGCAATCTTGCTTTGCAATCAGGCATACAGCATAGAGTTTAGTACTCAATAAAAAACTACAAAACAAGCAGCGAAACCACACAATAGATAATAAGGCGCATGTGAACAATCTGCTCACAGGCACTCACATCGACCAGCCCCCTATGTGTTTCTGGTAAAGAGCAGGTTTACAGCTGCTCACAATTATGGGGGTTGACATCATTCTAGGGCTACCGCATGTGTCAGGCTCTGCCGCCAGAGACCCTGTGTGCAAGCGAGAAGCCGGCCGAGATGACGAGGAACATTTCATACCTTCCCACATCATGTGTAGTGATTTACAATAGCTTCACTGTACATCCAGTCTCGCAGGGCGGGATGGCGGCCGTTTTTAAAGGATACTGGCGGATATGTGATTAGATGGGTCGGTGTAGTTTCAACACACACGGTTTAGTTTTAAACCCAAACTACACTGAATTTGCCAAAATCTGTGCTACCTGGGGCTCACGCTGGACCACAGGGTTGACTTCCGTCAGGTTGCCAAGCTTCATGCCAGGACCCAGATGGCCACCTTGGCTGCAAAGATGTCCACCTCAGTCCACGGTTTCTCTGAACGAACGGCCTCGCGGCTGTACAACGCCTCGGCCACGGGGCTGCTGGTTTATGCGCTGCCACTGGTTACCCTGCAGAACCAGAACTGGCAGCAGCTGGAGGGCGACCATTGCGAGACGTGCTTGGGCCTGCCCCGGGACTTGCAATGCCACAAGATGCTGGTCACGACGGGGGTGTGGACGCTTGAGGTGAGGGCAGGGCAGTCGGACCTGAGTGGCCCTTAGAGGGTGGCCCTTACTGCAGAGGCTGCGCATCCACCGGCACTCGCGAATGGGATGCATGCATTCCCTGCATGAGCAGGTGGTGTCCTATTTGGATTGGGTGCCCCCGGTCGGTCCGCTGACCTGGCAGCCGAGGTGCACTTGAAAATCCTGGACCTGCCAACAAGTGAAGGATGCCCCACTGCAGGCCGCCGCAGCTGCCCCGGGCCATCGGCTAGGGAGTACTGAAAGGCCGCACCCTGGCCTACTCGGACAGCTCCGTGCGACGGGAGCAGGGTTCAGCCGAAGCGGCTACCATGGTGGGGGAGGCCACGCGATACGCCCGGCTGCTTTATGCTGCGTTATGCCCAGCACTCCTCGATTTCTTAGAGTGTAGGTGGGTCTGGTATCATAGGACAACGTCACTGTCACCATTTTGGCGGACATCAAAACGCTGCATGCGCACGCCTGCGGAGGCGTTATGAAAGACGCTCAGTTCAATGATCCCAGCCAACATACCATTTCATTATTCCAGTAAATAACTGACAGGTAACCTCAGTGATGTGTTATGGGCAGATGCGATGCAATGGAGTTTATCTTGTGTGTTAATGGCACCCTAATATTTAAGTAAACCCATATTACAATCGGTCATTCATGTTTCTTAGCAGTGTCATAGTTCGGGGACAAATCGCACAAACACTCTGCGGCATCACAGAACAATAGTCAAAAAGGGGTGAGAGAGTCCCGTCTGCTTTCGCAATTATGCATAATGTTTGCGGTAGCATTGATATCGTCGTTATCAGGGTGAATCAGTCTTTTAGTGAACCTGTATTTTTAAACACGATAGCCTTTCGTGGGCTACCTAAGCTCAGAAGTCTTGGTCTGTCTGTATGTGTCTGTGTCTGTCTGTGAAAAGAGAATTTATTAGAAACCATCTATCGGGGCGCAGAGACTAGTGGTAACAGCTAGAGTTCCTCTATAGTAACAGCGCTAACCTAAAAACAGAAAATAAACCATCAGTTTCCAAGTACTCCGGGCATTCAACACTCTGCACAACAAATGTATGTGGTGCTGAAACAATTGGTTACTGCAAAATCAGTTGACAGACAGTTCACAGGTGTCTATATGTACAGAGAGAGCTCAGAAACTAGCTGAAACGCAATATGGTACAATAGGTATGCTCAGGATGTTGTTCCTGACTACTATGAAGCGCGTAGACCAGCGTTACAGAAAGGCTTCTTCGCCTAGACCTGCCAACTCATTTTCTAAATGACTCACAAGGATCTAGCGTACACAGCACACAAGTGGAAACACGGCCGATTGCGGTAGGGCGCGAAAGCACGCGTCACTGCGATTTCACCAGAATACAAATGCACCAGCCCACATCAGGAAGTTCACCAACACTTCATATGAACGTGTGCTCATTTGAAGTGTGAGACCAAACAACCTGCTTAACATAGTCCTAAACGCTGCTGCTACACGACACTGAAACAAGGCATGTTCCAATAATTCAGTGGACCCACAGTACAGTCACCGTGAGGAACGCACAACGCCAAATCTCGCGGGATGGCCACACGGCGGGAGAACTTCCCAGCCTCGCAACCAACCGAAATACCGAACATCGGCCGGAAGTGCCTCTGAACCAGCTGATGCCAACGGATGCTGCTTAATCTACCTATCTGGTAGTTGTATAACTGGTTTATCGCCAATATTTCGCACACTTCGCTTGCCGTACGTTCACTAAAATGCAGGCTTGGCAAGGTAGACGGAAGGTTTTCAGTGTTTTGGCAACTTAGGCATAAAATGCCGGCGACTGCTCGGCAGACGGACCGGCAATGTGTTTGTCATGAGACATTGAGCGGGAAGTTCCCAGTAAGTCGTGCAGCAGTGCCCTCCCTGGGTGTACTCAGTTGCGCCTGCAAGGTCGAACACTGAGAGTACGGCCAGCACGCTGGAGACGAGCAAACCTTTAGAGTATTTACTTCGGGGGGAGCACGACAGAAGAGAAACATTGATTGATTGATTGATTGATTGATTGATTGATTGATTGATTGATTGATTGATTGATTGAATGATTGATTGATTGATTGATTGATTGATTGATTGACTGATTGATTGATTGATTGATTGATTGATTGATTGATTGATTGATTGATTGATTGATTGTAGGGTTTAACGCGCCGACGCAACGCAGGCGATGAGGCGCGCCGTAGTGGAGGGCTCCGGATTAAGTTTGACCACCTGGGGATCTTTATCGTCCGCCGAAATCTCGTACACACGGGCGTTTTTGCTTTTCGCCTCCATCAGAAAAGCGGCCGCCGCGGCCGGGAATCGAACCCACGACCTCGTGCTCAGCAGCGCAACGCCTTAGCCACTCAGCCACCGCGGCGGGAAGAGAAACAACATGAGAGGTGAGAAAGAAGGCAAAGAGAGGCATTTACTTGGCAAATGTCGACGAAAGACTGTCATCTTTTGTCGACGTTTGCAACGAAAAGAGCAGATACGCCGCCAATTTTGTCGTCGTTGCTCTTTTTATGCATTTCTGTTGTTTACCTGGCTCCCCTCGTACAAGGCAAATTTGTCTGACGCTATTGGCAGTGTTGCCTTCGAATTCCTAGCTTTATCGTAGCATTTCGGAACAGCAGAACCCCAAAACCCTTAGACTGTTGCTGAGGTCAGGATAGAAAAGTGGCTCGTACCCACTCGGGGAAATTGGCCAGGAAGGGCCTGCCCACAAAGAGAGACAGCAGGTGTGTTTAAACGGATGTCTTCCGGCATGGGCCTCACTACGAGCCAGTGCTTGAGGTCCAATGAGTGTGAAAAACACAGAATGTATGATTGTAAAAATAGTAGTGGTAACACATACACTACGGCGATATTTAGGGTTAGTTCTGCTGCAAAAAAAGGCTGCTAGCGCATTGCCCAACCTAGCAGATATCTGCTGTGCTGTAAAAATTCGGATCTGTCCGCGCCTGCGCTCGCACTCGAGGGTGCAAAGAGTTTCGTTAACAAGGCCCGACTACTTGGGGTGAAAGTGAATGTTGCCTGCATCACCCTGTGTGTGTGTGTGTGGCACCGAGATGAGGGTATGGAAATGTTCCTCGTAGAGGGGTGGCAAAGGTGATATAGACTTAAGATCCTACAGCGGTTGCACGTGGCTGTGTGCATAGTTCCCGTAGGATGAAGGGTGTCGATCTTTCTCATAGTGACCATTTGTAGTCGGTGAATGAACCAAGGCTTAAACAACCCGCCATGGTGGCTCAGTGGCTAAGGCGTTGCGCAGCTGAGAACGAGGTCGCGGGTTCGATTAACCGGCCGTGGCGGCCGCTTTGCTGATGGAGGCGAAAAGCAAAAATGCCCGTGTGTATGAGATTTCGGCGCACTTTAAAGATCCCCAGGTGGTCAAAATTAATCCGGAGCCCTCCACTACGGCGCACTTCATCGCCTGCGTTGCCTCGGCGCGTTAAAACCCTACAATCAGTCAGACAATCCAAAGCTTAAAGCGACGACGTGTTACCATGATCATTCGTAAACCATGAGAATTCGTGAAATAAAAGGTCATGCGATGCAAGAAGTTGAAAGAAAAAGGAAAAAAAAGAAACCTTTTGTTGTTTTCTACTAGTGCGCACTGGGTTCAGTGCCCCCATCGGTTGCCACGGGTCATTATGCAGAATTTGTACCTGCTTTATGGTTCCGGTACTAGCCTGTGAAGCGCATGCATCGGCTCTTTTGTTTCCATTGATTCCTACATGACTAGACACACAGCAAAATTTGATTTGGCACCTTTCACCTTCACCTGTCACTACATTGTGTAATATTTCTCCAATAAAAGGTTCAGCTGCATTTTAAGTGCGAATGCACTTCTTAACCGAGCCTGAAGCGTCCGCCGCCGTCCGCACAGCAACAGCTGCGGGTGCGCGCGCTCCTCGTCTTCCTTGGCAACGGGGGGAGATGGGCGCGCGCTGCCTGGCCGCTGACATGGCACATACCCACGTGGGGGATTGGCCAGGAATCTCCTTGTCTTCCTTGGCAACGGAGGGAGATGGGTGCGCGCTGCCTGGCCGCTGACATGGCACATACCCACGTGGGGGATTGGCCAAGAATCGGGCGTGAGAAGGGCTAATGCACCCGCTTAAAGGAGTACTGACACGAAATTTCAAAGCTGAGATCCGCTCTAGCAATCAAGTACAACGACAACACAAATAGGTGTCTGTGAATAAATGCATCTTTCTTTCTTTGTAGTTGTGTGTGTGTGTGTGTGATCTCTCTTTCGCGAACATTACCGAACCGCGCAAATTCAACTCGTGCATTCGCACTTTCACATTCTTCCCCTCGGGGAAATGCGGGGAATGTTTTTGAAAACGTCAATTTGATCATGTTATCTGGTTGATGCGTTCCATGTAGAATACCGAAGTGCGCGTGCGCATGCTCCTGATGATTCATGTATAAATATGAGACGGAGCGGAATTATACTGTCACGGAGCAGGAGTGTCTGGCAGTAAGTTTTGCCACACAGCGATTTCGCTTCTATCTCTATGGGCATCCTTTTACCATCGCCACAGACCACCACTCACTCTGCTGGCTTGTCAACCTTCGTGATCCTTGTGGGCGGCTGGCACGCTGGGCTCTCCGTCTGCAGGAGTATGATTTCACCGTATCATACAAAAGCGGCCGCAAGCATGCCGACGCTGACTGCCTCCCCCGGCTGCCCCTGGAATCAGTGGCCTCTGAAGAAGACAACTTTGACCAGTATCTCGCCTCTATTTCGACATCTTTCCCTGAGCCGGCTGTTTTCAAATGGGAGCAGTGCAACGACAAAACTTTGGACTCGCTTTTCGCTTTAGCCGATGAATCGAAGCGTTCACGCGGTGTCTTTTTTTTGATGGTGTGTTAATGTCAAGTTGCATAGAGGAGGTCACGTATATCAAAGTGGTAGCCGGTCGCATCTTTGAGCAATTTCAGGTAAAGTGTCTGGCATAGTCAGTTTTTGGCGTTTTTCTTCGAAACAGAGAAGCAATGGTCTCGTTGCCTGAGGTTTGGTATTAAGCAGTGGCTTAGATGGGCATTTTGTAATGATAGGGCAGCCAGATGTTTTGGCAGTGAAATGATGTTTAGGGTGTATGCGAATGTCAGCACGGTTCTTCTGTCTGCAAGTGAGGGTTTATTGCTTTCAACGTAGACTGCTTACGGGTGATGTCCTGTACACCCCAGAGGCGATACGCCAACATGAATTACCTACTGGGTGCAGTCGTTTCACGTACGACTGCCTCGCTAAGCCATGCACAATACCACACAGCAGACCGGTAAATTTGTAAAAGGCAAACCCCGTCGGAAGCTGATTGTTTGCGTGACAGAACTTTAATATTTTTAGAGCTCCCGATTCTTTCTTTTTTAGGATATTGATGTGAGGCAGTAAAGTGTGTTTTCTGACAAATTTTATGCCGATTTGGATTGTATAAATGGTATTTAGTCTGCAGAGCTACGTTTTTACGCGCCCTGACGCGGGCGTCGGCGTCCTCCTGGTGGTTAGCTACTACTCAGGCAGGAAGTGTACTCGCCGTTGCCGACTTGCGAGTCTTATGCCTTTCGAGCGCCCGCAACACCTGCTGGACGCCCCAGTGTTGATGCTCGTAGGAGTAGGTCCTTGCGTCTTCTTCAAGCCGTGGAGTGATGGTTCTTGACGTCGCTTCCTAAGGGTTCATGACACAGTCCCACAAGGTGAGCTCCTGGTATGCAGTATCTCTGCCACGTAGCTGGCACTTGTCGGGCGGGCACGCGTACGGATACATTCAGTTCATCAGAGCCGGGGTAGGTAGGAACCCCGTCTGAAGCTGTCTTAGTAGCACTGCCTCCGCCCGGCTCAACCCCGTGTCCGGGGGTGGAAAGTTGTACGAGCCAGGGGGTAGGCCTTCGTGATTTCGCCATAGTCTGTCGTTCGTACCTTAACACCGAACCAGGTTAGACGGTCAGTTGCGGGGGCACGGCGGGTTAGTGTTCCCGCCTCCGCGTGTGCCGTCTTGTTGTGGTTTGCGTTGTTACTCGAGAGAGAGAGAGAGAGAGAGAGAGAGAGAGAGAGAGAGAGAGAGAGAGAGAGAGAGAAACTTTTGAAGACACCACTGGCCTAAGGGGCCGCCATGGCTGCCCGAAGGGCCGCTACCACAGTTTGTGCGCGACGCGTCCTTGCCCGCACGCGCCGGGATCCGCTTGGCTGGAAAAGTTCTGTGCATTCTAGACGTGCATTGCGCAGCACGTGCAAAGCTTCTTCGCAGATGCGTCCCTTGGCATAGTTCCGAACTGCCGTTCTAGATTAATTGATCACAGACTGATAGCCTCCCGAGAAATCTGTGTTCGTTTAGTACGAGTAAAATGAGTTACCCTAAACTTATCTTCAGTGAGAAAAGAAAGGTCACTGTTTTGTGCGGTGAAAACTGAAAACCCTTCCTGTCAGGCCAGTTGTTCGTCTGTTTAGAGTCGAGTGCAATTGTCTTTCACGTGTCGCTACATTGGAGGACGTACAAGCTATTTGAAGAGTTCCAATATAGAGCAAATACAAGATCGACCTTGGAATTATTTTTGATGTGGAATTCACTTGCGTGACAAACGTGTTGTGCTTAGAATGCAGCCCTGAGTCCTCCCATTCTCCTAACAAAGATCCTCGAGAGGGCTGAACCTAGGCGCACTTGAAATGAACAGTTTGTCATGAAGTCATTCAAGCGATTCAGTATTCTTCCACGGATGCCTAATTCTAGTAGAACATGCATTTTAACCCTTTCAGCCCTGGATTTTTTATTTCAAGCGCTAAATGTTTTTATGCATTTTTTCGTACAGCTTTGGACATCAGAAGCACAGAAATGAAAAATTACGCTAATAGTGCAAGTATTTATTAATTTACAGGCACGTTAATTATTTAGGTCATTAAGCAATTAAAAATGTTCTTTTTTGTGAAAAAAGTTTTTTTTATTTTGTCGGAAAGCCTATGATACCCTGATATTACAGAAAAAATATCAAGCTGGTAATCCAAGTATTTACAGATTTATAGACATTTTGACGAACCGGAATTTCCGTTTCCTTACCCGCGCGGTCGTCATATCCTGTGTCCACTGAAGCTTCGTCTTTTTCATATCGTCCAGCCTCGCGAAATCGCAACAATGGTGGTGTCTATCGCAAGAGGCATCCTTGAACAACCCTCAGCCTGAAAACTAGCAATTTTGGTTTTGTTGTTAAGGCGCTAGAGGATATTATGTGTTGTGTCGTCAAATGACGACGCCAGGGCCGAAAGGGTTAAATTCCTATGTGGTGTCGTAAGCCTTCTCTAGGTCAAAGAAGGCTGCATCATGGTTGCTGTGATAATAGACACTACCTTAGATTAAACACCCCTAGCTCCTTATCTCCTAATGGTTTCTGTCAGATGGCGAGACGGCTGCTCTGCAAATTGGTTACAGATTGTAAAGTCCACCCAAATGTTTCTTATCAACTTGTAGTAACTTGTTAGTAAGACGCACATTTTCCCCTCCATTTTTTATTAATTGCACTTTTTCAAACACTGTTAGCTTACTTGTTTACATCTTCAGGCTTATCAGAGTTGTTCGTGTGCCCTAGCCTTCTAAATAGTCAAGATAAAAAAATCTCTCTGTTGACCGAAAAAAGTTTTTTTCATTTTATCTGTGGCAAAGATATAAAAAAGGGCAAGGGCACAATCCCGATCATTTTAGGAAATAATGATATTTATCGTTAAAATGGTGTAACTATTACGTGTGTAGTAAAGCTATGGGACAGTCGAAGTGGTTTCAGTAATAGCCCCTATATTTATAAGGTTTGGCTAAGTGATTTATAGTATCTTTGCATTCAAACTAAGGTGACGCCTTTCAAATATTCATCTTGTAGTGTAGACCCGTGTCCAAGCACTGTCTTCGGGTCCTGCCAGTCGTGCTATTCGTGCGACGTCATCTCGCTTCAAGGCAGCAATAGCGTTCCTGGGATAGTTCGTGATAACCCCGTCGAGTCCGAGCCTGTAAATCAAAATTTCGGATCACTTCCTTTGTAAGCCTTACGTCAATAGCAAAAACTCCAAACTTCTTGGGGAAGTCTTCTTGCAAAGTGAAGTTTTGTGTGTTTGGCTGGATTGCGTGCTTTTGTGGGCAATGCACGTACCGTCATTGTTGATTGGCCGCAAAATATAAAAGAAGACATGCTGCTTGACGTCATAGCAAAATGATCTAATATTATCCTCAAGAACGTTGTTCGTGTGAACCCCTTGGAAGTTATAATTTTGAAACCACTAGAAAAATGACAAACCTGCTATAAAACGTTTCAAGCATATGTCCTCTCCGTTTTCCGATGCATCGTTGGGGGATGAACAAAAGCTAAAAAATCGCAATTAATTTATGTGAATCAAATTTTACGAATCCGGCATTCATATATTGCACATAATTTTTTTTCACCTGCAGACGAGAGTACGACATAACAGATAACGAGCCCTTGCCTACCAGACTTGCTAATGCGACATTTAGGACGAAAGTAATTTATTAAATTTGTTTTGTCCTGCCCAGTGAACGTTAAAATTACATAAGGTGGCAACCGCGTGACAGGCTTGGCTCCTTAATTAACCTCGAAGGGACATCAACTTTACCACAGGTTGTAAACTTGTGGGGAAGGTCATCGGCTGCACCCTGCTGAGTGAGTGAGTGAGTTCGCAGGATTTACTTAAAGGAGCCATGAAGAGGAAATTCAAGTTGGTTTTACTCGAAAGATTTCGTGTTTTATAGTGCCCCCAGCCCTTCTCCGGATACAAACGGTGCTTTATTCACTGAGAAATTACACAATTTAGGTTAAAATTTTGATTTTCCCGCTCAATCGTGTGTTTTCGTGGTCCCAAATGACATCACAGGAACCGACCGCTCTGCAGCCTAGAATACCTTCATTCACGCATCCGCCGTACAGGGCAGAGACACGTATACGCTGGCGCCGCCATTTTCGGTTGCTCGCTCGCCGCCGAAGCAAGCCATTGTGTCAAAACCGCGCTAAAATTATCGGCACAACGCGGTTTACTGAACAAGTTTTAATCATATTGTCTGTTTCGCGTTGCTAGGTCTCGTGGGAAACGAAAAGAATAACGCGTTGAGCCCGTTGGCCCAATTGCGGCGGTACGGGACCGTTCAAAGGTTGTCTCCACCCTGTACAGCGGTGTTGGTTGGTTCCCGCGTTTCTTTACGTTCCGTAACCAAGATGGCGCCACCATACCGTGGCAAGCGTTTGGTTTGTTTTTGCCCGCATTTAAACCAGGCTTGTTTTTGTTCTGGGAGAAAATATTCGTTCCCTGAAACAGCGCTCGCTCGACAAATGGGGTCACGTAAGACACCGTTGCTTGCGTCAATCGGCCAGTGTCGTCTGAGACAACCCCAAGCCCCGTAGTGCTGTGCAGCTAAACCAAGCATGCTGTACGCAGTACGAACAGCAGAACGCGTCAGTACTTCTATGTTTACATGTGCTTTCGTAACTTCCACTGTTTGTCCCATCATTCTTATTGCTTTGTAAAGAATGTGCCCTAAATTTAAGCGCAAATCGCTCGATCGTCTAGTTTGTAAGCTCTACCTAATTTGCGTCTGCTTCTGCCAGCCTCCGCCAATCGCAGAGCTTAGCTCATGTGATATCATAGGTTCTGTTGCGGGAAATGAGCTGGTGGGTCGCATGACCATTCCCGTTTTTCCTAATTAGGTAGCTTATTTGAGCGAAGTTTACGTTAAAAGTGGTGTCAGTATGATTCTAACGAGACAATCTTTTGAATGAACCAAACTTGTGTTTTCTCTTCATGGCTCCTTTAATTGGAGTAGGGCATATTGAGGTTTCTTTAGATTAGGCGTTAGAGCATTTTATTTTTAACGTAAACATAATAATCTTGAAAAACATTTTGCTTGCCAGGAAATAATGAATATTGATAAAATATTGCGGGGCGTTGGCGTCAAAGGTTACTAATATTTAGCTCTGGTGTTCTCAACAACC